>NC_088679.1:11212121-11515151 GCF_950023065.1 Planococcus citri | reverse complement strand
AAAGAAAAAAAGAAGAAAAAAAAGATTTTCAAAAAGTAAACGCATCCACTCAAAACCTAAAATCTGATTAACGTGTTCAAAAGAACCACAAAAGATATCATTCAGTTATTTCTGAACAGCTACAAAAGTTTCAAAAATAATTGAACCTCTGTTAATCGAAAATTGTCCAACTAATTAAAATTTATACATCGTGAACATTCTGTAATCGAAATTGAATAATATCTGGTACATATAGCCTTCATATTGAGCATTCATTATCAAATGAAAATATTATGAACCTCTAAATCATTATAATGAGATCACAATAGAAATTTTATTCGTAGGAGTTCTTTGTAATGCACCATGAGCGAGCCACAGATAGATGCTACATGCACAACATCACGATTTATTGGTTGCTTCAACTTTTTTTTCAATTTTTGTACGAGTATTCAAAAGTGAACATTTTTTTTACCTACAAAATAAGCTACTTTGTAATTCTTTTTTGATAAAAAACAATACAACCTTCGGATGTTTCCTATTCTCAGGACAATGGTGGAATTAAACAAGACAAATGTATTCATAAACAAGCAGCTAGCAAGCAAAAGAAGTCTCAGCCTGCAGTCTTGAATGATCAAAATACAAAGAAATGATGCAAGAATAGGAGTATATAGTTTATTAGATCAGGTCAGCAGCTGAAGCCTGATTTATAAGACCATGAATTCAACTGCAATGTGGAAGAGTCTAAACATCATTCAAAAATGTAAGGGTTGCATCACGGGAAGAGCTACGACGAAGAATTAAAGCTCTCTTGGACGATTTTTGAAAAGGTAAGCTGTTTTTTAAAAGATTCTAACACGTGCTTAATAACAACACGCCAAAGATATAGGATTATAGGATTACCATCAGGCAAGTCTTGGAATTCGCTAGATACTGCACTCGAGGAGGAAACTTCATGTTTAAATGCCAGGTATTGACTTAAAAGGTCCTCCAATTCACCACTGTACAGGAGTTCACCTCCAAAACCGTGTCAATAATATAAAAAAAAGCTACAATCAATGATTTTGGAAAATAATTACCTACTTTATTTAATAGGTATTGTGAGGAAAATATGGAATGATCCATATCAACCCGTACGATTACAACATTGGATTATAGTTTTGATTCAACATTTGAAAAACTGGTAAGCAATTTTCATTTCCACCCACAAAAATGACAACGCCAGCTTTGCATCGTAAAAAGCCTGATCATTGTATTCTATATTTTTTTTTACATCTCCCTCTAAATGTTGGTGGGAGAGATAAGGGGAGAGAAAGGCACCAACTTTCACATTCGATTCTCAGTACTGAAACACAGCAAAATAATACTTTGCAATGCTTATCTTCTGACTAAGGGAATTTAATCATGCGTCCTCTAGGGGTTTAGATGGAAAGTGGTCTCAGTGGTTAGTAGCTCTTGGCCCATGTATGTACTATACCATTAAAATTTTAGCTGCAAGTTTCAAGTTTAGCTCTCACAGTAAAATTTTTGAAATGTAAAATTGTCAAAATCCGCTACCCCGAATGTTCATGGTTTTTCCCACGGCGTTGTCGTGGGAAAATTTCGACCCACGCGCTCAACCAAGGGACATATTTTATTTCCCCTTTCAACTAAATTTTTCATATTATTATATTTTTCCAAGATGATTCAACTTCTTCATTTTTGATGAAAATTTGAATAATCCTTGAAAGATGTAATCTGAAAAATTCAGTTGAATGGGAAAATGAAAGATGTCCCTTGTGTTGGCACGTGAGTCAGAATTTTTCCACGGTGTTGTCGTGGAAAAAACCAGAGCGTATCGGGGTAACGGTTTATGGAAATTTTAAGATTCAAAATTTCACTGTGGGAGCTAAACTTGAAACAGGCAGCTAAAATTTTAAAGACGTACACTTGGGCCAAGGGCGACCAATGAGACCGCAGTGAAGAATTACCATAAACTTACTGATCAGAAGAGTAGAAAATATCTGTACCGTGGTAAATTGTTGATTGAAAAATTTAGCTATTTCTTCTGATTTAACTCAACAATTAAGTAGAAAACTGCAAAAAACGGTACGGCACTTTCACACAACTGCAGCAGCATCAACGTTTGCTATATTTACGTCACCACAAATAGATGATAAATCAGTATAATTGAACTAAATTTGAGAAAATTCCTTGAAATTTTATTGAAATTTCACAAAAAAAAACCTACTTACTTGAAAATCACTGAAATAAGAGCAGAATTTTTATTTGTGAGTCAATCTTTACGTCTTCATGTTCCACCAAAAAACTGACAAACTTGACGATAAGAGTTCCAGAAGAACTCTCATAATAATAAACAAGTACTAAGCACCACCAACAAGCGGTCGGTTACTTTAAAAAAAAATAATAATAAATAAGTAAGAAAATGTTTAATACAATATATTAAAGGGCTCTAGCTAAGCTTAAGCTATCTCGCCTATCTCGCAGAAAAACTGCTATACTGACATCTTGGGGACCATTTTTCATCTAAAACTTGACGTTAAGCCTACTTGTTCAAGTTATTCTGTAAAAAGCCATGTTCAAACCCACATGTAACGTTTGTAGTTTGTACACACTTATTGACTTAACCCCAAAAAATATATTTTTTCAACAAGTAAACGCATCCACTCAAAACCCAGAATCTCATTAACGTTTTCAAAAAAACCATGAAAGATCATTCAGCTATTTCAAGTTCATGCTTGAAATTACACGCAATCTTTCAAAAATACTTAATTGAACCTCTGTTACTCAAAAGTTTCCCATCTAATCGAAATTTAAACATCGTGAATATTCTACATATAATCGATATTACATAAATGATACCTGGACCTTTAGCCTATACTATATTGACCATTCATTCATCATTGTCAAATGAAAAGATTCTGAACCTCTTAATAATTATCTATTGTGAAATCACAACAGAAATTTTATTCGTAGGAGTTCTTTGTAATTCAGCATGAACTGCAGATTCTCCTCCCCTAAAATGCTTATAGGTACCTAATTCGAATCTACATTTTGTCGAAATACACGTTTTTTGTGGTTAAAGAATTCAAGTTTGAAATTATTTTTTAGTTGGAGAAGAACATGAGGCAGGCAGTGGAGGCAGGTGAAGGAAAAACAAGTTTGCATTGTGCACCGTGCAGTCTTGACGATTTGATTATTTGCACCAGTTACATATTTTTATAACCAGGAGTAACAAATTTTGAATTATTGTTTTTTTTTTGTTTTTTTTTTTTTAAATAAATTTACACCGGATTCTACACATCAGAGTAAGTATAGATGCACAACATCATGATTTGGTTGCTTCATCCTTGATCTTTTTGTTTAATTTTATATGAATAAGAAAGTTATTCAAAAGTGAACGTTTTTTTTTTTAAACCTCAATTAATTTACTTTATAATTCAGTTTTGATAAAAACAATGCAACCTTAGGACATTTCCTATTCTCAGGACAGTGTGAGAATTAAAAATACATGGGTACTTAATATTTAGGTATAAATAAGCAACCAGCGAATCAAATAAGCCTGAGCCTGAAGTCTTGACTGATCAAAATACAAATAAATGATACAAAAATAGTCAGGTCAGCGGCTGAACCAGATTTACATACAAGTCATCACAGATAGAAGAAGATGTTTTGGACGATTTTTGAAAAGGTAAGGTGTTTTTAATAAGATTTTAACACTTGCTTAATAATGACATGCCAAAGATGTAGGATTATGATTGAGTACAACAAGTCTTAGAATTGGCAATATGCCTACTGCACTCGAGGAGGAAACTCCATGTTTAAATGCCATGTGTTGACTTACAAGGTCCTCCAATATTCACCACTGTACAGGTAGCATTTGCCAGTGTATCTATCACATTTGTATACGAAGTTCTGCAGTTCTTCTTCAAAACAAGTCAATTTAAAAAAAAAGCGACAATCAATGATTTTGTAAAATAGGTAGGTACTTGACTTGTTCCATAAAGCGAGGAAAAAATGGAATGATACACACCTGAACATACAACACCAATGTTCTGATTCAACATTTGTGAAAACTGGTAAGCAATTTTCCTTTCCACCTATGAAAATGACAACGCCAGCTTTGTATAGTGAAAAGCCTGATCATTGTATTCTAGATTTTTCATTTTACATCTCCCTCTAAATGTTGGTGAGAGGACAAGGGTAGAAAATTGTACTAACTTTCACATTTGATTCTTAGTACATACTTGAACACACCAAAATGACTCAAAATATATCACAATTCTCATCTTCTGACTGAGCAAACTTCATCAAGTGTCCCTTAGGGATTTGGGTGGGAAGTGATCTCAGTGGTATGATATGGCCCTTGGCCCAAGTACCACACCATTAAAATTTTAGCAGCCAGTCTCGAGTTCAGCTCTTGCAATAAAATTTTAAATTTTCAAATTTTCAAAAACTTGCTACCCCGACGCTCCGGTTTTTCCCACGGCGTTGTCGTGAGAAAATTTCGATCCACGAACTTGACCAAGGGGCATGTTTTATTTTCCTTTTCGACTAAATTTTTCATATTATATTTTTCGAAGATGATTCAGATTCTTTATTTTCAATGAAAATGTGAATAATCCTTGAATGATGTAGATAATATGAAACATTTAGTCGAATGGGAAAATTATAAAGAATTATTTTTTGCAAGCGCGTGAGTCACAATCTTCCCACGGTGTTGTCGTGGAAAAAACCTGAACATCGGGGATAGTGGTTTGAGAAAATTTTAAAATCCAAAATTTCACTGTGTGAGCTTAACTCAAAACTGGCAGCTGAAATTTCAAAGGTGTGGTGTTTGGGCCAAGGGTTACCACTGAGACCACCTACCGTCCAAATCTTTGGCGGATACCTCATGATGATGTCCTTGAGAATAAAATGACAAAAGGAGAAAATATCTGTATGTACCATGGTAAATTGTTTATTTAAAAATTAAGCAATTTCTCCCGATCTAACTCAACATTTGAGTAGAAAACTGCAAAAAATGGTACAGTACTGTCACAATTAGCAACAAAATATGCCGAAATCCAACGAGCTGCAAAGTTACATTCATTTGTACCTAATTCACTTAAAAATTTCTCCTCGTCTTTCCAACGCAAGTAAACAAAAAAAAAGAGCTTTATTTTTCCCTTCTCTCGTTTATTTCATTCCTCTCCCCCACATCCTGCAACTTAGAAATCAGTATACGTACTCGTATCTTGAAAACACCCACCTTTCAACAACATCAAAACAATATACTTGCAGATCAAACTTTTGTTTCAGACTATACCTACTTACACGACATGTAAGTAGTAATCGAGTTCGTCGTCATTTTCCTTTCATAGTTCTCATACTCAAAAGTAAGCAAGTATAGGTAGGTATATAAACGCACCTTATGTAGATACGATATAAGTTTTAAGATACGAAAAGTTCTACACTCGCTACAAACGCGAAAGTAGAGATACTCGTACCTATACATGTTAAGTAATCACAACTCTAAAAAGGGATGTCGGTGTATGGCAGGGTGCATCGCGCACACGCGGCAAATAGAAAACGCCGAACGAACGCGAAGCAGCGCAGTCGAGAAAAACATGGAAAACAGAGGGAGTAAGATAATTGCTACTTTATTACAGCTCGAGGATGAAAATAGCGAGGTAAAAGAGAGGAGATGTGTACAAGAGAGAGAGAAAGAGATAGAAATACGCGAGAAGACGTTCGAAGATGCTGAATATATAATGAAGAAAGTTCAAACTCGCGTCGCGCCCTAGCTGCAAAAGAAGCATAAAGCCCCGAGAGCTTAAATTAGAAATTGAAATGACGGTAAAGAAAATTGGAACTATGCAGATTACGCAGATTTAAGTACCTAAATAAGTTTACCATCAGGATGAATATACCTATACTTACGAGTTACGACGCAGGTAGGTTGGTATGACGTGTAGCAGAGGTCACCTACCTATTGTGATGGGTGGTTTTGAGGTTTGAAAAAAAGTAAAAATGATGAAAATTATAAAAGTACTTAGCCGAAAAAATGTAGGTAAAACAACTACCATCATGGAATATGTAGAATGAAAATTGAGCATTGGCATGTCCTCAAATGAGTAACAGGTAGAGATCTATGGCCCATATTCAGATTTCTGTAATAGTCTTAATATAATGGAAATTAAAAAGCCAAGCAAAAAAAATCATTCACTAAGAAAGTCTGATTACTAAATTTCAGCAAAAACACACATTCAGTGAGTCGTTTTTTTTTCTTTTAGCGGCGGAAAGAAAATCTATCTAAAGACAGACTATCTTTCGAACATTTATGTATTGAAAGATCAATCAAATCTACCTGAAAATATTTGTATGGTAGATAAGTTAATTTTTGCCAAAATGTAGGAGTTCTCAAAATTCTCCTTTTTTCCTCAAAAATACGATGATTTTGAAATCGTCTCTTTAATATCATAAAATTAAAATTGAACAGCAGATTTACTTTGTACGTGATTAAGGGCATTAATAGGCCACCTGAGCCGAAAAAATACACTCGTAAAAAATTTTAAATTTTCAAAACTTCGAGCTCGAGCCACGGAGGGAGGGGGTCAAACGTTGACCAAAAAATTTAAAATTCATCTTACGCCTTATTTGGCACTAACTGCTTGAAAAATCGATCAAAGACGATCGAGTATGTCAAAATTTGAGCAAAATGCTGCAAAACTCGAAAGTAACGTCATCTAATGAGCAGAACAAGGATCAAAAAAATAATGTTAGATATGAACCACAAATCACAGCAAAAAAAAAATGATGAGTCGAGTGTTATCTGATAAATTCTATTTCCACTCATAGTAAGTAACCTTTATTTTTTTCATTCGATTACTACATTTTAAGAGCTTAGCGTGTGAAGAAGCGCGAATCAGCCACAGACGCAGTAGGAATTTTGAAATAAAGCATTGAAAGTTTGTTCTGAGGTCCAAAACCCTTGTGACCACTTTCAGAGCATTACATCAACCTTGGCCCTCCAAAATGAGTAAAACTGCAATTTTATAGTTGAAAATTTCTAGGTACTTATTTCATTAGTTCAGTTTTCAATCGTATTTTTGCAATCTTGAAAAAGACACCATCAAGGGTCATCTATGAGATTTTTTGTCCCATCGCCATAGGGCCATGTCGCAATTTCAGCAAACTTAGAAAACTTTAATTTTTTGGAAAAATTTAGGTATCCACTACAAGTAGGTATCTACATACCAAGGAAAAAATTCAAGTTTTTCAATACCCTAGCTAAGATTCTCTTATTTTGGGGTAAATTCATATTTTCAGAATATTTATTCTTTGCATACCAAGGAAAAAATTCAAGTTTTTCAATACCCTAGCTAAGATTCTCTTATTTTGGGGTAAATTCATATTTTCAGAATATTTATTCTTTGCAAATATTTTGCGATAATCATGCCAAAACCTTTGATAGATATTGTTTCAGAAACTGTGGAAATATTTTAGAACGCAGAATGCCATTTTTTTTGGTCATTTTATTGTCAATTTCAAAAAATCGAGAAAAATGGTCAAAAGCTTATCAAGTATTTTAGGCTTTTGAAATTAGCAATAATGACCTCATGATCAGCACCACTGTGTTCTAAAATAGTTTCCCATCGTCAGAAATGATATATTTATTCAATATATCAGCATAATTGTAGCAAAATATTTTCCAAGAAAAAATTTTCCAAAAATGAATTCGCCTACACCCAAAAATAAGCGATTCTCAAATTTTCAACTACTCAGTGCCCTAAAAGTGATCTTGGATTTCTATAGAATTGGTCCAAGATGATGCAGAATCTCAAATACCATCTTTTGGAACTGGACCATTTTTCCATCAATTCTCATCCAGTCTATGCAGATGCTCTAACAACGACGTTTACCTCTAGCGGATGCGGTCCCACAGTCAAAATCCGGTGTGTATGTGTACTAAAGTAAGAAATTTTTTTTTTAATTTTGAGTGAAAAAATTAGTTGTTTTCATAGTTACTTATGTTTTTCATTCATGTAGGTTAATCAGAAAAGAGAAGAAGAGCACAAATTCATGATGATAGTTTGGAGGGGCGTCAATTTTAACAAGGTTGTCCGGGGTTCAACAGCAAAGCCAATACAATATGTATAAACCCATACCATTACTACATAGGAGAAGCAGATAAGCCCTTTTTGTTGCAATAAAGTACAGTGTTACAATAATAAGTGGCTTTCACTGCATTTCATTTTTTTTTTTTTTTTCATGTTCTAATTTAATGCACAGTTCAGATCCAAGTTGGTCAGACATATTATTCCAACGTTGATTTATTCCTACAGTTGCAGATGATGCAGAGGTATTTACGAATGAAGAAGATTCTATGGATGATGTGCGGTAATCTGCAGATGAGGAATCTGCAGACATAGACAATACCTTGCTTGAAGAGAGTAGATTTTCTCTAGGAAACCTCGGTGACTCTGCAGAAAGTACCTAAGAAATTTCATTTCATAATCAATTTACTCCTAAAAAAAATTATTCTAGTGCTAATTTATTCGATCTCCAGACATTGGCCAAAGAAAATTGATCAGTTGATAGATTTTTCTCTAAGAACCCTTGGCAATTCTACATATTAGCATGCTTGGAAATTCATTGGAAAGTATACCTGGCTCCTCATTCTATTTCGTAATTGATTTAATCCTGAACAAAATATCACTGATTGCAAGATAGTTCTTGTATTTGCTTTCACCATATTGATTGATGGCTGCATTGGTTGCCAAGTTCGCTTTTAAATATCAGCTTGAAGATGATTTCTCATTTCTCGATCTTTTGTATAATTTATAAAGTAGAATGTACCTATACTACTTTTATTAGAATAAAATTGAATTTTCTCGTAAATTAGAACATTCAACTAAACAACTTCTGATGGCATAGATATTCAACATTTAGCATCAATTTAAAAATTTCATTTTTCTGATTTTTCAGTTCCACTTCTTGTTGATAGAAAAATGGCTGATTTTTATAAAGTTGAATTCAAAAAATAATTTATTGTACCTACCATTTAAAAATTGATTGACAATTTTTTATGAATCCCGCCCTAAAATTTCAAATCATCATTGACAAAAACAACTAAAATATTAATCGCTCAGAATTATAAAAATGCTACTCGTTAATTGGCTAATAACTAGGTTTTTTTTTGCGCTTCTCGCAAAAACTTTAAAAACTTAACAATAAACTGATACAATGACCTCTGCAAAAACTTCGGCAAGCAAACAGTACTTCATAGGTAATACATGTAATAAAACTGGTATTATTGTTATAAAGACAACGTGGTATCTGGTATCCGCGATTATACCGCATCAAAATAGCCCAATGTGGTCGAGAATTTTACCAGGCTACAGAAAAGCAAGACCAAGACAACCCCTAATTTTCTCGCGCTCGCTATAATTCGGTGGATAGACAGATACCTATATAGCGATGTACATATTACCTACATTTAGGTTGTCATACAATCACAAAGGGTTGGATTGAGGAAGAAGGGAAGGGCAGACAGACGCATACTTATTGACGTAGGTCATCGTACTTTGTTTAAACTTGTAATTTGTAGCCTATTCATAGGGTAGGTAATGATAATGATGATGTTGATGACGATGACGCTATACACGCACCCTTGAAATGTATTTCGCCATAAATCCCCACAACAACCGAACGAACGTGAAATCACCTCGTGCAAAACTGACCACTTTACAAACTGGACTGCAACTAATCGGTAGCGGAAAGAGACGAAGTACTACATTACTACCGTTTATGAGAGATGGGTGGTGGTGCTTTTCCTCTTCAAAGTAAGTAAATTTTTTCCATGTCTCATCGTCAGCACAAAGAAGTTTAGGCCATTACACTTTTGAAAATTTGTAAGTCGCATTTATTTTGGATAAATTCGTGTTTTGGAAATTTTCAACCACTCGGTAGAACTCTAAAAAGTGGTTTTGGATTTTGACGTCCTTCAATTGCATAGATCGACGCAGAATCTCAAATACGTGCTTTCATTTGAGACTGGGTCATTTTTTCCCAAAACAGGTTGAGTAACGACTGGAGCGAAAAAAAAAACGAAAATACATCCTTTTTGAGGATCGAAATCTCCCCTTCACAGCTAAAATTTTTTGTGCGCAACTTTCAACTGAAAATGAAGGTCTTTGCTGAACTTGATTCAACCCCCCTCTCCGTTTTTTATCCACCCAATGGCCAATATCCATGTGTAGGTCTAGGAACATTACAGTTATTTTTTCCACCCCCACTTTTGAATCATCGAAAATTCACTAGGTCCTTCAATTTTTTATGTAGAATGTTTAATTCAAGGAAATGGACAAAAAAATTGAAAATTCTTCACAATACAAGTGTTACAGCTTGTCTACGCTTTCAAATTCATCGATTAAATTTTTCTGTAAGTTCGTTCTACGAGTAGATGCAATCGGAAATTTGTTCACGATTACAGGTGGGTACCTACATTAATTTTTTTGTGTGTGTTCATTTTTTCATTATTTCAAATTTATGTGTGACAGAAATTTCCAACAACCTACAAAGAATTTATTTTTATCCAGAATGCATTGTTTTTTCGTTATTTTCAAAAAACAGAAACCTTATGATGATATCGTAAAATTTTATTTTATTACCTGGGTACATTTTTTTTTGAAAATAACTCAAAAACTATGCATTTAGGAAAAAATTAATCTTTTTTAGGTGGTTGGAAATTTAATTCTCTACAACTTTGGTTCTCTTTGCATTTTTCACGTAGAACACTTCGTTTCACCTCTAGACTGATTTGTTACAAGTTTAAAAATTGAAATAATGAAAAGAATGAGAAGCTTTCGAATTCAATTTTATTTTTTGAAAACAATGAAATTTTGGTATCTGATCGATATTATCATCATCGAGTCGTATAACCGCTATGTAAAATCCAAAAATGTTCAAAATATGAGTCGGAATTGTAATTTTTCAAAATATTTGACATTATACCTACATAAGAAAGAACATGTACAAGTTTAAAATAAGACAAGCTATCAGCTATTCGCTAATTGCAAGATAGTTTTTGCATTTGCTTTCACCATATTGTTTGATGATTGCATTGGTTGCTAAGTTCGCTTTCAAACAACTTTTGATGGCATAATCAACATGTTCTCACTTTACACATTTAGCATCACTTGAAAATTTTTTTTTTCTGATTTTTCAGTTCCATTTACTGAAGGTAACTTTTTCGAATTTGGCGCCAAAATAATTATTATTGCTTAGCATTATAAAAATACTACCTGTGGTACTTAATTGACCAATGGCCATCTTTGAATACTACTCGCTGATTGGCTAAGTATGCGTTGACAATGATGAAAAAGCAATCCACATACTAACCAAAAGACTTGATCAACTATGAATGACGTAGGTATCCAAGGAGGCTATCAAACTGCTAACGTAGTATGTACATATTTAATTTTCATTGAAAAATTGCAATACCTAACCTATTAATCTGTTTAATATTCTATAAAATTTTCCATTTATTTATTTAATATAAGTACCTATCGTAGGTATAAGAAAAACTACCAAAGATTTAATAATATGAACAATTTTGAATGCGATAAAATAAATACTCGCTATAATACTCGACGAAAATCGCATCGGTCAGCAATTCTCTTTCTCATTCAAAAGTAGGTAGGTACACCAAACTTCCGAAAAATCTGGTAGGTACTGGTACTACTTAGTCAGTGGCGAAAAAATCAAAAATGGTTGTAATTTATTCGTCATTGAAATTTTTTTATGATACATGGCAAAATACTACGTTTGACATGGTGTTGAACGAGAATGTAGGTAGAGGAAGAAATTATTTCGCTGAATAGGCAATTGAAAGGGGAAAAAGTTGTAGTAAAAAATGCTGATGCTGCAATAAATCAACTTCAAACACGATTCTGCAATCTATAAGGTAGCTAAAGCTAAACCACACCGAAACCATCAGCAATAATGCATGTCCATATGATATGTGTCCATTCAAGTAATTAATTTCAGACACTGATTAAGTCACGCTGTGTATGAGTAAAACCTAATAAATTTGCTGCCCTTTTTTAAAAAACAACTCGATAGAAATATTTTTCCAGAAAAAAATTGAGAATGGAAATTGGAAAAGAAAATTTCAAGTTGAGGGATCAAGCATAATATAATATTTGCAATTCATCAACATATTGTTTCTTCGACTCCAAACTGCGCGATTATTTTTGGTATTTTCCACATCTACTCTCTAAATTTAAAGCAGTCAAATTTCACTGCTTAGCAGTCACGACATTTTGCCTTTTTAAAGCAGTAGTTTTTTTTACTGCAAAACAGTGAAAAGTTACTGAATTGGTCAGTCAAAATGATTTTTTACTGACCAATTCAGTAATTTTTCACTGTTTTGCAGTAAAAAAAACTACTGCTTTAAAAAGGCAAAATGTCGTGACTGCTAAGCAGTGAAATTGACTGTTTCAAATTTAGAGAGTATGGTAGAAGACGTTGCCTTTATATAGGAGAATAAGTCAACTAGAAATCACATCGTAAAAATGAGAAATTCATCAAAAATTGCATGATTAATACAATACCTGTAGGATGATAATTCACTTTCCTTCGGTGATTAAGTCATCTTATTGTTAGAATCTACCAAGTACCTACCTATATGAATATTGTAACGTCTCCGGCCAAATGGCTTCATGAGTCGGAAGTCGACAATCTCAGGGATATATTTTTGCTTTCAGAGTAGTCTAAACTTCTTGAGAACAGCACTAACAGCAAAGTCCCTTGAAAAAAAAAACAAGCCATCGGCTAATCACTGATTGCAAAATAGTTTTTGCAACGTTGTATATTTCACAATAGCTTGAAACTTCTCAAAGTTATCTAAAGTAATATTCGCATCACTTATGGAAAATTTTAATCTGCATGCAAAGGTATAAGGTAAGAGGACACCTAGATTGAAGAGTGATATTCCAAAACTCGCTTTGTCCATTTTCACAACTTTTCAGGAGAGAGGAAAAACAGTTTCCCTTTAAACGGGTAAATTGGCTTTTTAGGCGAGTTTAGCACTTTATTTGGGTGGATTTATGATGTAGGAGTGTAGGTATACATTTCATCCACTAAATACTGCTGAAAAAAATTTCAATAAAAGTGGACAAAACGCGTTTTGGAACATTATTTTTTTTTTAATTTTTAGTGAATTGGCTATTTAGGTGAGTTTAACACCTCATTTTGGTAGGTTGATGATGTAGGAATGTGAGTTAATACTTCATCTACCAGGTACCAATGAAAACCCAACTTTGATAAAAATGGACAAAGCGAGTTTTGGAATATCACTCTTCATATCAATTTAATGGCAGTAAAAAAATGATAATTTAATAGATAATGATTCTAAAGTGAAGATTGTAAATTGGAGACGATATCGACCTAATTAGGCCACATAATAGTCCGAATTCGTCAGATATTATCAAAAAGTCAAATTATAATTTATGAATAAAGATAACTACATCAAATTCCTGGAAGATTCATTAGTAGAGGGTGTTCTGGGAGCGGAAATTATTGACCTGGTAGATCCATCAACCACCAGAAGTTTGGCAGTCAAAATCGCTGAAAAAAGAAAAATTTTCAGAAATTTACCGCCAACTCTGGTGCAGTTAGGTGGAATCCACTAGGCTGCATTTCCTCCTGTACCTGCAACAGAGGTAAAAACGATGAGTAAGTAATTTTTTACAATTTCTCCAGATTTTATCAACGACACAGCCAAGGAAAATTTACCATTCAACTTTCAACTACTTATAGTTAACTGAATGGAATTCGAACAAATTAATTTTTAAAAGAAGAGTCATGGTGTAAAACTCATTTGGTGTACCTACCTATACTTATTCCCATTATCTATCAATAGTTTTAGAAGACTCTGGACAGTCAAATTATTAATTTTTGAGGAGGAATAGATGAGGTGTTGAGATTGGGTAATTGGGTATATTTTACAAAAATATGTACCTCAAGTTGAGCAATAAAAACAATTTCAAACATATCACAACGGATGGAAAAATACGAGATTGTTGAAGCAATGATTGGAAAAGTTTCCAACATCGCTCACACAAAAATTTGTTTTGAGTAGTGAACCATTCCGATTTCAACAGTCCGAATTCGTCGGATAACAAAAAATCCAACATAATTTATAAATAACAACGAATACATCAAATTCCTGGAAGATTCATTAATGGAGGTTGCTCTCAGCTCTGGGAGCGGAAATTATTGATCTGATGGATCCGCCAGCCACCCAAAGTTTGGCGTTGAAAATCGCCAAAAGGAGAAAAAAGTTCAGAAATTTGCTGCCAACTTCGGCGCAGTTAGGTGGAATCTACTAGGGTGATTTGGCTTCAGGTACCTGCAAGGTAGAAAAAAATCCGACTAATTGCAAGAGTGTATTTACTTTTTAGGTTATGAAAGTTTCTTGAGAGTTTCATACTACATATAGCAATAGCAGTTTAGCTTTCGACTGCAGTAGAAAAGTTCATGCAAAACAATTGAAAATTGATTTTTTTTCTTTTTGAAAAAATTTTAAATCTTGCTTTGTTATTGAAAGTATAAATTTTAAAAGTTTTCATTTTTCCCAAGATGAAAAAGTTTTGAAAATGACGTTCTTATAGGTGAAAAAGGAAAATAGGCGACGAAGTGATTAGCTTTTTCTGTGACATCCATACTGCCAGTAAATAACCAGTTGGAAGCCAAATACTTTTTCACCGCTCGAAAAAAAATTTATGATTTGGTGAAAAATTTCACGAGAAAATTTCAAAGTAAATATGCCATATGCCATATCCATTCAAGTAGGTAAGTAACTTTAGACCCTGATTAAGTCACGCTGTGTATGAGTAAGACCTAATAAATTTGCTGCCTTTTTTTAAAAAACAACTCCATAGAATTATTTTTCCCGAAAAAAATTGCCTCTCATAAGCGTACCTACACTTCTCTGAGTACCGATTTTTTTTTTTTGTTGTATAGATAATTATTTTGACGCGAGGGTGACTCCACAGTTTACAAATTGTGTTTGCGCCTTCAAATTGGAAGATAGGCAATTTGTCAAATCGTCGGTTCGAATGGCTCCATGAGTAGGAAGACGATCACAGGGATAGTTGTATAACAATCTACATGGAGCTGATGCATATTATCGTTTCAAGAGTAAGTAGTCTAAACTTTTTCAGTGCCGCAGAGTATCTTTTAGAAAAAATGGAGATATGAAATCTGAACTTCAAGAGATGTATGACCAAGAATTGGTGGAAAACATCCGATTTTTTGTAAATCATCGAACCAGTATAGCACGTTGTATATTTCACAGTAGCTTGAAACTTCCCAAAGTTACCTATACATATTTATCAACGGCGTTCACAAAGAAAAATTTACCATTCAATTGAGTAAGTAATTTTTTACAATTTCTCCACATTTCATCAACGACATAACCAAGAAAGATTTACCATTCAACTAACACTCAAATGGAATTCGAACAAATTATACTTTTCAAGAGAAGATTCATGGTGAATAGTCAAACTATAGATTACGGTTTTAGTTGTTAATTCAATTATTTCTATTCTGTGTCGACTCTTATTAGTGGTTGCTTTATTGTAAATAGTGGTAATTGGTGGAAGGGAGCCGTTGGGTTTTTGTATCTATAAAAAGTTATATAAAGTATAGGCTAAATCATTCGTGTTGTAACTTTTATGTAAATACATAAAAACTATCCCTGAGATTAATTATCAAATGTTCATTCATTTATGCGTTATGAAATCGTATAGAGTACCCTGGTACACCAACATCAAGAGTTTTAGAGGGCTCTGGAAAGTCACATTATTAATTTTTAACGAGGAAGGGATAAGGTGTTGAGATTGGATAATTGGGTATATTAATTTTACAAATAGTTATATACCAAAAATTTGTTTTGGATAGTGAACCATTCCGATTTCAACAGTCCGAATTCGTCGGATAACAAAAAATCCAATCGTAATTTATGAATAAAGATGAATACCTACATTAAATTCCTGGAAGATTCATTAGTGAAGGCTGTTCATGGGAGCAGAAATTATTGACCTGATAGATCCGTCAGCAACCTGAAGTTTGGCAGTCAAAATCGCCAAAAAAAGGTAACATTTTGCAACCCTCATCCAGGATTAATAATAAACGTATTGTACTCGGAAGACGATCGCAAAGCAGTAGTCGTTGCTCCAGGTAGCACAAAGACGGATCAATTTTCACCATACGGGTAATTCTCAGAAAAAAGGTCAATTTTGATGTGCATAATTTTGAAAAATAAAAATCATTTTTTTGGAAAATTTCAAGTGGGAATCATTTGTATAGGTGTCCCAGATCCCTGTTCTAGTGTTGGCCTCAATTCAATCCCCCCCCAGTGTGGACCCCGGCCCCCCTAAAACAGCGATAATTAGGATTCGACCCTCATCGATGTGTAATATGTCGATTGATATGTTTTCGAGGTCGTAGAATTCGAATCTGGAGTTATTTTTTATGTAGAGGTGGAGGGGGAGGCGTGGGGAGGGGGAAAATGTCAAATTTTGCTTATATTATCGTGTAATATGTCAATTTATGTTTTTCAAGCCGCAAAGTTCGAATCTGGACTTATTTTTATGGTAGGGGTAGAGGTGAGGTGTGGGGAGGGAGAAAATGTCAAATTTTGCTTGTTTTATCGTGTAATATGTCGACTAGCGCGATAAAAGTACAGCTGTCTGAAATTTGGCCAAGTCGAAGGACAAATGGGCGCTGGACAAGCCGAAGGACAATCTCAACGTTTTTTCGTTTCTAGCCTTACCTACTGGACATTATTCGATTTTTAACACGTAATAAATGTGTACATACTTACTTATCATGTAGAATAACTTCCCTTTCTCAATTATCGTTTTTGGCGGTATCATCAGGGTAAATAAAAAGGCAAGCCGAAGGACACCGATTTTGCGAAATATCATATTTTCAGAGACAAGTACGATCAGAACGAGCCATTGCGTAGGTTATGAGAATAACATTGCGGGGTAACATTTTTATGAAGACAGTGAACCAGTGCAGCCACTCACCAGAAAAAAATATTGGATTGGGAAGCTACCAAAAATAATTGAAAATTGCTCGAAAATTTTCGCAAAAAGTGTGTGACAGTTTTCAAATGTGAAATGTCAGCTTCCTATGGACTTATTCCAATTGTAATTTGCACAATAATGGACCTTCGTGTTCTATGATAATGAGAACGTGCCAATTTTTCCCCCAAAAAAATGAAGTTCATGACACTTTATAACATTCATTTTCAAAAACATGGTGTGTGACAGCCAAGTCGAAGGACATTTGGGGTATAAAATCGAATGTACACCAATGAAAGGAGGGGCTAAAAATTTCAATACCATATGTGAAATGTGTGGGGGATGATCCTTGAATGGACCAAAAAAAAAAAAAAAATTCATGCTAAAACCTTTGAGAAATTTGCCATGTACACGATTTTTACCTTTTTCTGAGAATTACCCATACACCAAAATGTTCACGGTCCAGCTGAATAAAACAGCAAATTTGTACGCGCAATTTTGTTTACTGGAGTCAAAGTGGGTGGTACCTATTTGAAATTTAAGGGCCAACCAAGCTTTGAAAAAATAAATTGAGAAAAACATTTGACCTTGGGAATGGGTAGTATGTACTTTGGAAAATTAACAAAGTTTGTCAGTATGAATTTTTGTGTAACTTTGAAATTTATTGAAGGGGCAGAAATATTTCAACAGTAAAAAAAATATATTTCTAGCCACCGTTCAATTTCAAACTTGGGCAAAAATTCATAATGGCAAAATTTGTTTATTTTCCAAAGTACTACTCATTCCCAAGGTTGAAAATACGTTTTTCTCGATTTTTTTCCAAAGCTCAGTTGCGCAGTAACCCCTTAAATTTTTAATGATAGGCAACTATTTTATTATAGTAAGAATATAAGGACATCTATCAATTTAAAGACAGTAATAAATGATAATTTCATATAGATAATAATTCTAAAGTGAATAGTGTAAGTTGGAAAAGTCACCGACCTAATTAAGCGAGATAATACTTGTATTTTCAGTAAATGCGGAATTTCTCCAGTTATTGGCGGTCTTTTTACTTGATTTTTGTTATAAAGATGTTTATTATGTTCCTTGAAGTCGTTTGAGTCTTCGGCGGATCCAGTAAGTAATTTTTTTCCAATTTCTACAGATTTCATCAATGGTATGACCTAGAAAAATTTACCATTCAACTAACACTCAAATGGAATTTCAACAAATTAATAATAATAAGAAAAAAGATTCATGGTGTAGAACTCGACTCATTTGTTCTATTCCCATTAGAAGGCTCTGGAATGTCATATTATTAATTTTTCAGGGGGAAGGGATGAAGTGTTGAGATTTGGTACATTAATTTTACAGATACCTCAAGTTGAACGATAAACATATGAAGAGTCCAGGGAAAGAACCCCGTAAGTCACTTTTTC
This sequence comes from Planococcus citri, assembly GCF_950023065.1. Classification (NCBI taxonomy): domain Eukaryota; kingdom Metazoa; phylum Arthropoda; class Insecta; order Hemiptera; family Pseudococcidae; genus Planococcus; species Planococcus citri. Next base: position 11,496,673 of record NC_088679.1, on the reverse strand, counting down.
AAACTTCTGAGTTACGGCGTTTTGAAGTATCAGAAGGCTCCAATTTTGTAGCGAATTTGAATTTCATCAAGGTAATGACTGGAAATACATCACACAACATCCCACAAACACAACTTGAGGCATTGTAGGAAAAAAATGAAGAGATGAGCCAGTCACGACTTGAAAAGTCACTGTTTTCGTGAAAAAATCAAGCAAAAAATCGAAAAATCAGTGTTTCGCAACAACTTGAATTCGATGAAAATCGATTATTATGATGACATAATGAAAAATTTTTGTATTCTAAATAGTTGACGATGTTGAAATTTTCTTCCTGTCGCCTCACATTTGGTCTCGGCTCATTTTTCTCTTCTCCTCTTTTTTTTAAAGGCCATTTTAACCACAAAAAATCGATTTTTTTTCAAAATTTAAAATGGACTACATTTTTCTACTCCTCAGTGTGAATTTAATTCAACCCTAAACTCATTTTTGAAAAAAAGTGACTTACCTGGTTCTTTCCGTGGACTCTTCATATGTATTTTAAATATCACTTCAAACATTTCACAATACCTAGATAGAAAAATACGAGATTGTTGAAGCAATGATTGAAAATGTGAGTTTTCAAATTTTGATGATTGAGAGTCTTGAGACAACGATCCGGGTTTTCTATTGCTTGTAGGTATGTGATGTAATTTCAATTTTTAACAATGAGTAAGTCATTTTTTACAATTTCTACAGATTTTATCAATGGAATGACTAGGAAAAATTTACCATTCAACCATGTAACACTCAAATGGAATTCGAACAAATTAATTATAAAAGAAGATTCATAAATGGTGTAAAACAGATTTGGTCTGCTTTACAAATATCTCAAGTTAAACACTTGGAACATCATTTTCAAACATATCACAATAGATGGAGAAATATGAGATTGCTGAAGCTATGATTGGAAAAGTTTCCAACATCGCTCGTACAAAAATTTGTTTTGAGTAGTGAACTAGGTATTCCAATTTCAACAGTCCGAATTCATCGGATCGGTCGGATAACAAAAAGTCCATTCATAATTTACGAATAAAGATGAATATAGATACATCAAATTTCTTGAAGATTCATTAGTGAAGGGTGTTCTGGGAGCGGAAATCATTGATCTGATAGATCCGCCAGCCACCTCAAGTTTGGCGGTCAAAATTACCGAAAAAAGAAAAAATTTCATAAATTTACCGCCAACTTTGGTGCGGTTGTATACATACCTTTACCTATGTATGTATAATGAAATTTTTCAATTTTCAGGAGGAGTAATCCTTTGGGGAGTGGTGATACAAACTTCAGATTGGGATATACCTAACCGGGTACGATTTGAAAAAAAATGTAGAATGGGCAAGTTGCCTATATTCAAAATTTAAGGGCCAACCGAGCTTTGAAAAAAAATTGAGAAAAATATTTGACTTTGGGAATGGGTAGTACGTACTTTGGAAAATGGACAAAATTTGTCATTATGAATTTTAATCTGTAACGTTGAAATTGAAGGGGCTAGAAATATTTCAACAGTAAACCCTTCAATTTCAAACTTGGTCAAAAATTCATAATGACAAAATTTGTTCATTTTCCAAAGTACTGCCCATTCCCAAGGTCAAAAATACGTTTTTCTCGATTTTTTCCCAAGCTCAGTATTGCCTCTTAACCCCTTAAATTTCAAAGATCGACTTGTCCATCCCATGTTTTATTCTGTTAGGGTACCACAAAAATGCGATTTCCAATGTCCTGTAAAGGATAAGGAACCACGACGACGACCCATGTTTGTACCACCACACCTCGGATACCCTGGATTACACAAATACATCGAGAAAAACTAAGTCATTTCCAGTGTACACATTTTACTGTCGATCGGAGAGTATTAGATTGCCAAGCTGAATATTTCACAAATGCGAGCTAACATATTCGCTTTAATAAACGTGTTCATTAATAAAAGCATCCACCAGTAACGATTGAAAAGCCTCATGAAAGATTTCTACTCTACTTATGATTAGTAGAAGAAGAAAGCGATTTTCGACATATATAACATCCCATCAATAAGAATACATTGTAAGGTAGGATTTATGTTTATTATTATTATTTTTTTATCGTCAGTGTTTCTTGTAGTTTCATTTTTTTAAATGATTGCAATAGAGTTTATTTCTAAGTAATTTTATTCTAAGTACCTATTTCATTTTCTACTTCAGCACTTTCAGAATCAGAAATCGAATTCTCGCAAGTGATATACCAATCACGATACCACATATAGAAATAGGTACATAATACATGTTAGACCTACTCAAAAAGTAAACAGTCATTATGCCCGAATCCAAGGCATCAACGAACGGTGACCCTTCCACTTAAATAGGTTCTTAAACCTTTCAATTTCTTTCAATATGATTAGGAGACCAAGACAGTAGCAAAACACCGGAAAACTATGAGAATGAACTATACACAGTTTAAGGATACCTCTGTCGCCATTTTACCCACACATTCGAGAACCAAAACGCATAAAGGAACGTCTCCTCTATCGACAAAACGATCTCTTTTATTTCTACACCGCGAGCAGCACAGCAGCCAACAGCATCAGCACAGCATAGTCGAGTCGTAACAATAAAAGAAAGAAGTAGTGGCAAAGGACGATTTTTAATCGTCAACGATTCGACTATCCGTGTCTCACCCTGTTCTCTACCGAACCACCCTATCGAAGTTCTCTTCTACCCCGTTCGACCCTATTTTTCGAAAAACTCCACCCATTATAGTCGCGGCGACGATTGAATATCTAACAACAGCGAGGAAAAACGAAAGAAAAAAAAGTGTACAGTCACCACGCGTTTCCAACCACCCCTTTGGCAATAAGGGTGGTATAGAGTGGTCGAGGGTGCCATTACAGAAAAACGCGCATGTTATTCGGAACAATGGAGGCGCCTAGAGTAGTATGTGTGTGTGTGTGATTAACAAAGCTAACTGAAAAAAAAAACTGTGGAAAAGAGAGGCGAGTATAACAAAATGGTACGAGTAGAAAAAAGAGAAATGTATGTTGAGAGGTGAATGGAAAAAAAATCCCTTCTTTTTTAAAGCGAATTACTTTATAGGAGCTTTGAACGCCTCCACCATCATCATCGCCCTTAATGTGTCCGGCTTTTAAAAATGGTTCTTTACACAATGACACCCCTCGCCCCATTGGATCTTTGTTTGGTTTCTTTCTGGTTATACCGGCGAGTTTTTCCTTTTTTCGAAAAAATTCCAGTAGTTTTAAATACAGCGTTATGATGCGTAGAAGGTGTTATTTTTTTATTCTTTTCGGTAAATGTGAAAAGTTCGAAGAAAACGAGTTCATTTTTTCGATTTTTTTCAACAAGTGATTGGTGAAATGTTTTGAGGTGTTTCGATGGTGCGCGATATTCGGTTCATTAGAAGTTTCAAAACTGATTCTGACGAATGGGTACTTAGGTATATTTCAGGAGTACAAGATTTTCCATGAGGTACGTAGGCTATCTGAAATTGTTACAAAATTATAATCAGGCACATCTATCGATATGTTGAAAATTTAGCTGTTGGAGAACGTCTTTGAAATGACTCTCTCGCAACTTCTTTCCAAAAAAAGAAAAAAAACGTAAAAAACTGGCATTAAAAAATAGGTAATTATCTACATAAAAATCGAACAACTTCAATAATGTAGGCAGACGTCAACTTCTCATCAAAATCGAATATTTTTTCAACAAAGATACCTCGTCAACTTGTCATCTCCGATTTGGCTTGAAATTTGGCCCACTGAAAGTTCATGTCATTGAACCTCAGAACCCAACTTTTAGCAATCAAAGTAATTACAGCGATTTCTGGAGCGATTCTGGTACGCAGGAGAAAAAACTAACTTTTACTAGAGGCCCCAGATTGTCTCGAAAATGATCGAAATTCATTCGAGAGGTCGACTTGTGTATCCAAACTAAATTTCAGTTTTATCTGGTGGTTTACCATTTTTTTGAAAACCTTGTCACTTGTCAGTATAATGGGCTACTTTCAGCCATTTTCAAAAATTCGTCAAAATTTGAAAAATCAACTTCGGCAGCTGAAAATTTGTTCATGAGGTGCAAGTGATATGAACTCTCAGTGGAAATCGGAGGTGATAAGTTGACAATAAAGTTCCCTAGTTTATAAATAAAAAGCAAAGGTTATAAATCTCAGCATATCGAAGGTGACCCGTTGACAAGGTTCTCTTTTAAGTAAGCAATCTTCAATCGCTACAGCTTCAGTAGGTACATCGACGAGGATCAAATTTCATATAAAATATTTCCATACTCGTTACGTAAAAGGAAAAATTAAAATACAGGCAGTAGCGAGGTAGTCGAAGGCGATAAAAATTATCGTCGTTGGTAAAATAGCATTTTGTTCGAATTTTCACGTCGACGACGACGAAGACGAAAGCGTTTCGGACAACTATAGAAACCGCATTTATATCCTTATAATGTACGTGTACCCTAAAATTATGAACCATTCGACGATGTTGTTGTTACATCTTCCACTTACCAACTCATATAATAATATATTTTCTCGTTGGTTTTGATGGATGCTATGAGAGGACAGCGAGATTCCAGGGCGTAAAGGTTATCAAAAATGATCTCTCACTTCAAATGTTGGATGATTTTTGAAAAAATTTAAACGAAACCCTGATTTAAGAAGAGGTAAAGTCTGAGAAACGAATACGTAAAGGACGTGTTTCATTTTTTATTCCATTTGCAACCATTATGTAGGTAACCATCGTAATGCAATCCAGGTATACACCACATATGTAAGAGGCAGAAAAGAATCTTGAAATTTAATTTGGAAGAGGGTAAGTTGTTTTTTTCCAACATTTTTTTATGCTGGGCGTTTTTAATTTTTCACTTTTGATGTTTAATGAAGCCTAAGAAAAAAATTATGAACACGTGATCTCAAAAAGACGCGAGATGTATAGGAATAATTTCAAATTTTCAAGTCAATGCTTATAAATTCCCTGGTACTCGTATTAGATAATAACTTAGAATTTGGAACCTTTTTTTAAAAAAAATTTGTATCGAAAAATTGCTCCAATTTTTTAGGTTCTGGTGATTTTTCAATTTCTAACATCGCCTCATTGATTAAGCCTCACTTTCCGCAAATGGTTGATCATCTATATATACACCGAAGAGAGACTGGTACCTATGTATATTCGCGAGTAAGAAATTTCTTTCGCTGGATTTCATGTTTCATGTGGATCGTTACTCTAATTTTTTCACGATTAATGTCAACTCTATCGACGACGTTGCACTATTCTGAAACCTCCGGTGATTTTTTAATATTCTTCGGAATCATCAAATCCACCATGGAAAAGCCAATAATGAACCTTGAGCCTTAAAACTTTGATACGAGCTTTTATTCGACACCCAATCCATCTTTTTAGTTGACCTTCGCGAAATTCCAGGAGGGCAAGTTTAAAAGTGAATCTTCGACTGATTGGTTAATTCCTGCAGAAAACGAAAAAAAACATATCTTCGAAAAATCTGTCTGAAAAACCACCCTCAGGGTTTCGTTTTCCAGAATAGTATTTTTCAATATTTTCTGCAATTTACAAATTCGTCAAAAGTTTACTCTTGAACTAGCACTCTTGGAATTCTTTTTGCGGTAACTACCTAAAACGGTCAAAAGGGTGTCCAAGAAGCACTTTGGCGATTAACTTTAAAGGTACCTAAGTTGATTTCTGGCACTTCTCGAGCGATTTGAATTTTACGAAGAAAATTGAAAAATATTTTGGAGATTCCAAAATGACTAAAAACTAAGATCGTTGTTGATGTGTGGGAGTTGAATTGCAGAAATTATTCGGATTTGTTCACTTTAGCTCGCGATGAAAAGTTCATACTTCGTGAAAAAGTTTAAAAATCGTCCTCGAAGCAGCTCTTTTAATTTTTCAAATTTTCGAAAATTCGCTAAAAGTCGAAAAATGAACTTTAAGACCTGAACTTTTCATCATACTTATTATTCTATCTAGCTTGGTTTCGTTTAAATCAGAAAATGTGGGCTCAAATGACACCCTTGTTAGAAGAGTTTGAAAACAAAAAATTCCAATTCTCAACCACCTTCGCTATTTTATACAAATTCCTCCCCAAAAAATATTTTCAGTGGAAAATCGCCGGTTCTTGAACAATCATGGCATAAACCTGCTGACACGTCAACATATGCCTATTTTTATTTGAATCTTTAAATTTTTATTCATGAACACACCTGTTTTAATCAGACCAGAAAATGTCATACCTACATAGAAAATATTTATAGGTTGTAAGAGAGCTAAAAAGCCGTCAATAAAGTTCAGATTTTTTCATTTTCAATAATTAATGATGTTTTATTATCAGTTTGATTTCACTGGCTAGTTCTTAGTTTGGGGTTTTACAACGTCAGGAATAGATCCGTATTTTTGAACCCAGTTTGTATAAATATGTAAGTGTACGAGTATAAGTAAGCAATTTTTCATCATTTCACCAACCTCTGAAACCATTGTGAGACAAAATCATTAGATACATCTTCACAAATTTGGCGAAAAACTTTCCAACAGAATGAGCACTACAGTAATCACTTCGATTATCATCTTCAAAAATGAATTAATATCACTTGAATAACACAGTAACTAAGTACATACTTAATATAACGTATCCAAAGTTTGATATATCGAGCATGCAACTCTCAAGTTGGTGAAAAAACTCTACGAATAACACTAACCCATCGCAGAGAAAAGAATCGAAACGTGTTTCGTTTAGAGTCTACGAGGTAAGGTCCCTTTTAATTCTAATTTAATAACTTGACCATCGACGTCACTCCTCGCCCATTATTCGGATCTTGATTTTATAACCCTCGCAAAGAAGCTGCCGGTTTTGCTAGAGCAACGTGTCTTGCAATACGGCTAGTGAATTTCCCCAGTTTCAGTACAGATATCTTTCTGGGCGAAAAAAATTCAAAACACGAATTTAATTAAGAATAAGCTATTTGAAGATTTTCAACCGCTCACAGTAGAACCCTACAATCTTGGATTTTGACGGCAATAGCATAGATTGACGTGAGTACTAATAACGTATTTCAATTTGGGACTGGGTCATTTTCTCCAAAAAATGTTGAGTAGCGACAGAAGCGAAAGAACCGGAATTTTTTTTAAATAATGATGTCTCTTCGAGGACCGATTCAATTCCTCCATATGGGGCACTTTCAAAACTAAAAAAATTTCTGAGTCAACTTACAACTCAACGTGAACGTCTCATGCTAAATTTCATCAAAATCTACTGGCTTTTTTTCGCGATCCACCCTAACCAATTTTACAATTTTTCGGACCCTTAAAAGTATAAATTATCAACTACAATCAAATGGGTGGGGGGCGAAGGGAAAGGGTCCAATCTGGCGAAGCGGAGGGTGTAAATTTGTTCAATTCAGAATTTTTGGAGTCGAATCAATTCTCACTATTCCCAGAGAACAGATTGATAGAAATGAATGAAAAAAAGTAAGTAACCTTACATTTTTAATTTTTTCTTTTACTGTTTCTGTTTGAATTCCAAAACTAACTAAATTTTCAATTTTTGATTTTTTTTTCAATTCTATAAATGTAATACGATAACATGGAATTATACGAAAATATGTTAAATCCACCGGAATTATACCTAAAAATGAAAAAAATACAAATTACAATTACCTATTACAAATTTCAAAGAAAGATAAATTTTTTACTCGCGAGTAGGTATTCCAGCTTCATATTATACCGCATTCGGTTGATCAAAGATCTACGAGAGACTGGGCTTGGCCAATGGTGCAATGAAAACTTCCCTGCGTTGTGACGAGAACCCTCTGGTTGTTCCATTTCCGGACAAGGGGGGGGGATTCGTCCCCGAAGATCAGGTCAAAGTCTTCGGCCAAGGTGCGAGATTACTCTTGAGTTTTCTAGCACTGGGTAAAAAATGAACATTTCGATTGATGAGTTGTTCTTTTCTATCTTTTTAGACTCTAGTCGTAGCGACGAAATTAAAATATGACGATGCTGAGAAACATATCGATTGTATGTAAAAAAAAAAAAAATCGATGAGGTTAGTGGTACACCATACCTATACACACGTTCGTTCATTGAAGTCAGTGACTATAGCAGAAAACGTGAATTTTTGCAATCTCATATTACAAGTAAAAATTGAAGGTACTTTCTGCTAATAAGGCGGAAATAACTACCAGAATAGTAATAGTGTTAAAAGGTATTCATTCCAAAAGTTCTTGACATTTTACTGGAAGGAAATTTTCATCTCCTACAATTTTATTCATAATCATAACTATTTGTATTGTAGGACAATGAGTTTCTGGGCAAACGGTACATCCCACAGTAAAAATGGCAACGAACCAAATTGTGGAAGATGATTTTCTTTCAGAAAATGTCATTTATGAACTTCCGAATTGAATGTACAAGTACAACAAATGGATATTTATTTCAATTTCACTGATGGAAAAAACACCATTTTTTCTCGATGACGGTTAAAAGGATACCGTTTTGAAATTTTGAAGGGTTTTGGCACTTTTTGAGAGGGGTGTAGGGGGGATTTATCGCCAAAAGTTGTTGACGGATGTTGGAAGGCATCTTCAGTTGAAATTTCGTCCACTTTCATTGATGCTGTGAAGACCAAGATATACCTAGTTTTTTTCGATTAGGTATCTCAGAATACTTTTAGTGGAATGATTGCCTTTTAGGTAACAACTAACCATAGCCGCAGAAGAACTATTTATAGACTCTCTGGATTCAGTGGATTCCAAACATTCTGATTACAAGAAATTTTCTGACTAAACAACATGATGCCGGTACCAGCTCCTGATTGTATGTACTTCAGTGTTGAAGATCTTGAGGTAAACTAATTAAGAAAATTAGTACATCAGTAATTTTTAGAAGACGATTTTTGCAATAGAAAAATTCAATTTGAAATGAACTATTCTGGAGACAGGGCCATTTGGGACTCAAGGTGAGTACGTAAAAAATATACCTAAGAAATCTGAAATTGCCCAAAATTTGAAAAATCTGTGTTAAATTCATTTTCAAACATCTTGTCATCATGTTGAATTCAATTCTCATCTCCAAAAGCGAATAGGTAAGTAAGTATATAGTTATTAGGCTATATGACGCATGCGTTCCAAAAACACCGAAGAAATTTGGGAACACAAAAATCTCTGTTAGCAGCACACCCTAAAAGTTCCTAACCATTTTTGAATTTATGAAAGGAAAATCCTCAGACAGGGTGTGACTTACCGTGGCCTTCTGTAGTATTTGAGCACAATGGACACGCCATTTTCCTGATAAAAGATGATTTTTGAATTTGCATAAATTTTGGGAAGTTTTTTTTTTTTTAAGTTAGTAAGTAGGTACTTAAGTATTTTTTAAATTGTACAGTCAAAATTTTTTAGCGTAAAATTGTTGAGAGTGATTCCCTAATGCTTGAAAGTTACCTTTTTATACCACCTTTGCTGTGAATTCTTTCAAGGGGGCTTAACTCCCCTCCTTTTCTTCCTGGCTGATATTTCTTCTGGGTTTGTTTTTACGTTGAAAATAGATAGGTCAGTAATTTACCATCTGTAAGTATCAAATTTCCTACAACTATTGTCTTACAACTTTCCCCTCTAATCATTAAGAAGGGAGGCGGAGGATTAATTTATGTATTTCATGAAAAAGACTTTGTATTTACCAGTAGAGGGGCTGAGGGCAAGATTTGGGCATGATTTTCATCTAGAAACAAAGATGACTAAAGATGCCAAAAATGCAGTCCCCTGAATCAAATAGTAAATGGTTTCGATCAAGTAAGTGATGTTTGCTGTGGTGATGTAGAGCTCAGAAAAGAGTTGTTTAGAACCTAAGTGAGCAACGCCTTCAAGCCTTAGCAAAAGAAATTACTGTTGATGTACGGTTACTGTGCTCCAGTTCAACAATTATTGTACAGCTCGTTTAAACTGATTTTACTGTTATATGCATTTGTAAGTATACTTTCCCATTTTCACAGCCCTCTAGTTGACAAGCTCTCTACATGCTAGATTCATGATAAGACAGCTACATGGATCAGCTCTATTTCAACTGCCATAAACTGATTTACAATCTATCGAAGAAGAAGGGCAAGTGGTGGGATGTCTATAGTCCAGGTTTCAAAATTGATATTGTATGAAACCAATTGGACACAGCTGGTTCATTTACAGGAGATATCGACCCCTCTTCATCTTATACTTAAATCGGTGTGTCTCATTTCTCAAGTAAACACAAAATACCTATTCGTTTATTGTGTAAGTTGAGTAGGTAAGGTACGTAAGTCTAGGAAATTTGATACAAAATACCTATGCTGACGAGCTAATTTCAACACAAAATCAACCCCTAAGGAGATTACATCAGCAAAAAACCCATCAGAGGGAGGGTTTCAGCAGGATTTGGAAAGTTGCGACTTTCTGGCCTTCTTCAGGAGGCCATTCTTGACAATTTCTGGCAATAAAATCTCGATTTCATAACCGTGAATCGATTCAATTTTCCGCAGCCTAATTTGAAAAATTCTTATTCCAATACAAATGAGAAATATTCACTCATCCACGTCCACGTCAGTGACTTGCAAAACGCTTGTTGTTGTAGAAATAATGTAAATTGAGATACTATACGATACGCAAAAGTGGCAGCATCGGAATGATGTGGCGACGACGGCGAGAAAAAGCATATCTATGTAAATTATCCGCAGATATAATATTTCATGTTCGCGAATCGGCTATAACCTATTCAATGGTTGTTGTTGCCACCTCACCCAATAACGTATAAACAGACTATATACGAAACGATTCAATTAGGCGAAAATAATGATAAATTACCGTTCGAAGGTATAGGTACATATAAAGGTACATATTTATGTACTACAAGCTACAAACAAGATTGGCCATCGGCGTCCAACTCTTGTACCTCAATTTGAAAATAATGTAAGAGCTTGTTTTGAAATTATACAGTATTTAATTCGTAGGCAGGCAGGTACATTTTACAGTGTGTCCATCAAGTTATGTATTAGGTACCTAACCTACTTAGTTCATGTAGATTGCCAAAATACAGACAATTTAGAGTTCATGCGGGATATTTTCATTCTGATTCGTCATCCAAATGTCACTAAATTTCCCATCAGTGACAGATAACCTATACTTAAAATTTGATCTACGCCGGATAAAAAACATAGAAGTTTTTGAGATCTTAATGGGGCAAGGAAGTAGAGTACTGGGTATACTGAGCCAGATTATACTGAGAGAAGCTTAATTCTACAGACAAAATTTTCACAAAGCTGAATTTCGTTTTAGTGCTCAACATAGGCAGTGGAGTGCGGTACAATGTTTGATTCGAATAAGAAACTGATTACCGCAAATGGAAGCAAATCTTAAAACATTTTAATTTGGAATGGTAACATCCTAACAGTTCATGCTGTATTAGAAATTTCAAAAATTCAAAATTAGATAATTCTTTCAATGCACAGCTGACATAGACGATATTCTAATAGGTAGCACAAAAATCTTGCAGGTAAGGTAAGCTTTCATTCCATCTCACGATGAGCGTGTGTGGCAAAGCACCATCAATAGATACCTACATATAATTTTAATTGATGAGATATAATCATTGATCACGTTATTGTAATTTTTTCGTGTAAAAATAAATTTGACGATTTCAAGTACGTTTTATGAATGTTCGCGTTCATTTCAATACAAAAGCAAAATCTTCACATGGTAGCAGAGCGTGGTTTTCCGGAACAGTATCGGTTTTGTTGCTACCTTCCCACTTGATCAGAAAACAATACGTTCCATCATTCTCGATAACGCCCATGATTTCTAAAGGCGTCAGACCACGTGCAAATCCGACCTTTTCGGAATTTCTTTTCTTATTTTTTGGGCCTCTACTGCTATTCGAAGTCGATTCGTTCTCAGTCACAACGACGTTTTTAGGTTTCGTTTTCGATGCTGATGTATTAAGCGACACGTTTCCATTGGGGGGGCGGAAGGATGGCGGTTGCTTTGGGTGATTTTAACAAATTCCTACGATTATTCCGATGCCAGAGACTACAGATACGATGTCTCCGATGCCGGAAAACGCGAATAAGAAGCCAAGGCGTACCTCCAAAAAAGAGAGCCGATGGAAGACGAGTGGCTTAAAATTAGTTTTTATTATTTGATTTAATGTAAGTTCCTGTTACCTGTTACTTGTTACTATTAATTTTACTGCCGGGAGTGTGGCGAATAAGCGCCATTTATAGATAAAATTTCAATCGATAGGTATCAAGGATATAATACGTATTATAATCGTTGATCACGTTTTGTAATTTTTTTTCGTGTAGGAAATTATAAATACATGATGATTTTAACGTATGTGTTTCATCAATGTTCGTGTTCATTTCAATATGAAAGCAAAATCGTCACCGCGCGTGTGTACATACGTACGTATTTCATGTCTATGTGAATAGTTAAGCCTTCAAGACGAAATATACCTACCTACGACCGACATGCCCCTTAAAGGGTCACATTATATCTCGACGAACAGGTCAACAGGTCGATCATAGTCAGAACAACCTGTTCTTTTACACACGACCAAATACCTGAACCCTTCTTTGCACACAGAAAAAAAGGGTGATCGTGAATGAAGTTGAAAATTAATTCGCAGGTACATTTAGGTAAGTATATAAAAAAGCGAAGATATTATACCACCATAAATGTACTTGTATGATAAATATTCATACACTACATCTTATATATAAATATAGCATGAGAATTGATACCTGTTTGAGAATGTAGATCAACAGGTCATCATGAAAATTAATAACAAGTTATCAATGTTTGGGAAACCAAAAAATAGCGCAGTAAAAATCGAATTGAAAAATGTCATTGTTGTCAAGGAAATTATGTCATGAGAAAATATCAAAATTATTGAAAAAAAACTTCGTGTAGGTCTAGGTACCTATGGGTCTATTACCTAATTAGTGCCTCTATATCTGATTCCTACATCTTTCCATCCAGATATTGACTGCTTAAAACAAAGCATCAATATTCAATGCAATCTACGAGTCAGCTGGAGCCTGTAGCGAGCGACTCCAGCAGATAAAATTGGATGGAATATTATTTGATAAATTTACAACCGATGAGTAAAATGCAATCTCGGAATACGGGAACGCGATGAACTATTGCAAAAATTCTAAATAAACTGAATTCATTTTTTCTTCACCCATTGGAGGTGCTCTAGGTTCCCATGTTAAAAAACAATATCACAAAAAAGTTGAACTTTTCCAAGAAAAATCATTAAAAATTTCGAAAAAGCTCAAAATTCTCCATTTCCAACAAAACAAATTGATATTGTATATAAATTGGAAATTTTTTCAAAAATAATTCACCAATTTGAGTAAAAAAAACATTGGTTAAACGCACTTTTTTGTAAGTGTGTTTAAAAAGTGCCTTAGACTAATGTTTTTCATTCATGTTGTTGAATCATTTTTGAAAAAAATTTCCAATCGTATATTCATTTGTTTTGTTGGAAAATTAAGGATTTTAGCTTTTTCAAAGCTTTCATTTTCCAAAATTATTTTTCTTTGAAAGCTCAACTTTTTGGAATTTGGTCAATTGGGCAGGGTATCCTATTAACACTTTTCAAAGAAATTTGTTTTCCCAACATGGGAACCTAGAGAACCTCCAAGCTGTTTAAACATGATGAGTGTGGTCCAAAAATATCAGATGACCAGAATAAAATGTACAATGTACATCTACATATATTTGCAACCACACAGTAAGACAACATTTTTTTTCCAGTTGATTATTCGAGAAAACGATGGATTTGGACTGATATTAATAAAAACAAAGTTTTATTTTTAAATCGATACAAATCTGAAAAACTGAAAATTTTTACCTACTTATATATACACCATTGGACGGAGGATGATGAAACTTGCTACAGAATTCACTCACTTTTGGGTAGGTACTTGATAGAATATTACATTCATTTTGAAAATGTTTTCATTCTATACTAGGCTAAGAGTAATTTTTAAATCTCTCAACTGGAACGCTGAGATCATGTTAGCCCCAGAGTTGAACTATTGCAAGTTTATAAGGCTGACTAGAATTTTTTTGGCCATTTTAAAGAGAATTTTCACTATATCATAAGTTCTGAAATTCACTGGAAGACTCCAAGATGGCTCAAATCCTGCTTCCTATCACAGATCAATAATTTATATCGAAAAAATTATGAGAATTCAAACATTATAATATGTAAGTAGCTTTCTTTTTACCTCTCCATTGAACCTAATTTCCACGTTGTGTATGAGCCAAATAAAAATCTTTGATTGAAAAAAAAATGAAGTACCTACTCCGGAATCAGCAAGCAAAAATTGACGAGTTGAAGCGCGACTTGGAAAGAAAATATCGCAAGATTCGGACGTCGCGTCGGAGGACGAGGCGAGACGACTAAAAGCGAAAGCGTCTGAGACAAACGTTAGATGCTGGTATATATGAAAATAAAGTACAAAATACACGTAAAATAAGATGTGAGAAATCCACAATCATTGAAGTACTCGTACATAGAATCGTTGAGGTGTGTTATCAAAACCCCAAATTTCTCAAGAACACTTTACGTGAAAAAAAATAATTGGTAAATTCCAAAGGGTGACCGGGGAAGGGGGTGGGGGGGGGGGGGGGGGTTTGGCCATCGTACTCGAAAAAAATCATCGAAATATTCACATCTCTATTTCAAATACTGAAAAAAAATCAAATTCTCTTCACAGAAATGAAATGGTTTTCTTACCCATTAAAATTCAACGATGAAAAATTACTGTTTATGATCTTGTAAAGTTGAAACGATTACCTTATACCCCATCCCCTCTTTACCACACAAATTAAAATTTCTATTTTATCAAAAATCCAGGAGAAATTTGAAAAAAGTAAAAATTTTTGCATCAGTGCGTTCTAAACTGAACAAATTCGGAGACAGATTTTTTTTTGACAGGGAGATGGGAGGCAAGTTCAAAGTCCTAAAAATTCCGTAATCAAAATTCAAGATTCTAAAGTTGATTTGTGAATGTTTGACGAATTCTTGAAAACTTGAAAAATTCAAAAAAGTTGTTCAAGAGTAATATCACCAATTTTTGGGTTAGGAGATTATATGTGTACACATCAGGCGATAACTCAACGAAAAAAAACCGCTCGTGATATACCTACTGCTACCTTCTTTGAAAATGACTCGAAATTTTTAGAGAAAATTGAAACATTGTCAAGTTATAGGCTCCAGAATGGCCTGAAACTAGCGATTGTTGATGAAGGAGTTATTCACATTGGCTTACTTCAATTATTGAAAAATTTATGCTTCGAGAAAAAGTTTGAAAAATCACTTTTGAAATAGTTTTTTTTTTGTTTTCAAAAATTTTCCAAAAATTTAAAAATGAACTTCAACGCTTGAAATTTTGGTTAAGGGTACCTACGAGAATTTTATGGTCATGCTCTATTGATCTAGCTTGGATTCGTTCAAATCGAAGAGCTTCAATTTGAATGGTTCCCTAGTGAGACTTGTAATTGTTTTCTGTCCAATCTCTGGATCCACGACAATGCACAGCGTACACAGGTAATTTACGCTTTTTTTTTAGACAGCAAGTAATTTGTTTTACTGAATTGCATACCGACTAAAATTCACCATATCTGAACATACGTAATTATTATCTAAAATACCACGGAAGATGTCGAGGAAGAGGTTAAATTAGACCCATCTAGGTACACCACTTGGCATACACAATACCTACGCAAAGTGACCACTTGTGCATATTGCATAGTGCATACATAAATAACGTATCAATTCGAATTTTCCCACGCTACTACCAATCTACATCAAATCACCCCCGCATCCTTCTGCACCAAAAAATAAGTTCCCCATCGATCACAAGTCGGTTTATATGTACATTGAATAACGCGTGGCATTTCCATATTACGAGGTAGAAAAAATAAAACAGAAACATTCGCCTGTCGAGAAATTTCAAATGATATGCGCTCGCAAAAGAATGAAAAAGAAAATCAAAATTGAATATTAACGATACCTAAGTAAACCGAAGTAATGGAATAATTTAATCAGATCGCCGAAAGAATAAAGACAAGGAGAGTAGGTCTAGTCTCCTTTCCAGTTATCGCGGTTGAAGGCAGTGGCGATTAATTCAAAACTATCCTTTTCTTTCGAGTAGAATCGCGGGAAAGGTCATCAAAGGCTGGTGTGGTTCAGCGAGAAGGTTACATTATAGTGACCGGTGTGTGTGTGGTGATTATTATGCGAGCGACGACGAAGGGATTAATAAGGTATGGAAGATGATCGGTGAGAAGACGATGTTAAAATCAAGACTGAAACTGGTCGTGTTGTTTTTCGAGGCATATGACAGGAAAAACCAGTGTAGCGTATTTGTTTCGAGTTTTCATACCTATAAGTACTTGTATAATTCAGAGGCCAGTATATTAATACCTTTTGATCATCGAAATTCAGATCACAACAATTCCATTCAAATTGTAGACAGACAAGAAAGGTTCCCTTACCAATTGAGTGGACACCATTTTGATATAACTGACAAACTGAGACCCTCCATTGATAGGTCTAGGTACTCACTCCTAGAATTTTTAAACATCACATTTATTTGTTTTCACCTACCTACTTCAAAAAATTCTTCAAAGAAATCATACATAAATGTAAGTAAGAAAACTTCACGTGAAATAAGGTTACCCAACCTAAAATAATCAGCGCCCTGCACTCTGGTACACTTCCGAATAATCATTTCACTCTCATGGGTACGATGAATGTGCTCTAGTGTGATTTCAATATCAAAATACCTGATAAATGTTGCAAGAGATTAGAAAAATAATCTATCTTAGTCATTTATGTGGTACATACTTGTATATACATAACTGACGAAATGCCTTTCGAATTAATGTGCTTCAATTATTTCAAACTGCATATTTCCCAATTATTTCATCAAATCAAAATGTAAAAATGGCCCGGAAAATAGTAAGTAAATAATCCAACGATATTTTCTTAATTAAATTAAGCAAGCAGTAAACGAATGAGTTTCGCTTTCACATAGCCACCTGTAATTCAAATTTTTAAACTATCAACTTAAGTTACATAATTTCTTCGCTTGAAAAAATGAAAAATTTCATTAAAATTGATTCTATTCTTCCAATAACCTCTATCACAAAATAACACCCACCTATATTGCCTTATTGCAGTGATACCAAAAACGAAGAAAATGCTCCTAATCAGCCTGCTGACTTTTATTCTAATACAGTTGAAAATCATCAGCTCGAATTCTCTTCCAAATGATTTTGAAACACTGCTGGTAAAAAATGACCTCAAAAGCTTATCAACTGCACTTACCACCTCGAACCAAGAAACAAGAACCCTCTTGGAGACCAAACTAGTGCAATGGGTATCTGAAAAATTCCGTATAATACCGGATGAATTTCGTTCTTTTGTCGCTAGAATCCCTCAAGAAGAAATATACAAATTCCAAGACTCCTTACAGGTATATCTCGATACAGCTGGCAGTATTTACCCTCTGAATGAAACAACATCCCAACTATTCTATCCCAGTTTTATGTTAGCTGTTAAAAATGCATTATCGACCAGCCACACCATATCTCCGCCCGATCAAGGATTCGATAAAATGAACGATACGCTGTTTTTGCCGATTCTGGGTCAAAGCGATGCTGCCATTTTCATCACTTATAAGATAATCGCAGAAGAGCCAAATAAGTTGAAATCGACTGCTAAAGCTGGACTATGGGATATGTATTTCCGTCCTTATGATGACCGTTGGAAACCATTATCGCATATTAAAAAAATTATCGAAATATGCATGGCTTTCTGCAACGAAAAAGTTCATGTGCAATTCAGTATTGAAAAATTTAAGCAAAGTTGATTAATATTCGCGTACATTGTGTGTAAGGAAGAGAAAAGTGCAGACAAACTGGTTGATTTTTTTCAAAATTGTTGTGAATTTTAATTTTATGCAGGTAGGAGGAGGAAATGATGGGTTGAGAATAAGTATTTAATCAATTGTGTTATTACAATGTACCCATTAAGTAACAAATATACACTATTTTCAACATAAAATCGTAAACGATTGACTTACTCATTATCGTTAACACAAACATGGACACTCACCTGAAACAGAAACCAAAACAAAAGGTCAATTAGTGGATGGCCATTGATTCCATAGAACATGAATAATTCAAGATAGGTACCAATAAATATAGCAAATTATGAGAGTAAAAAATTAGCATTTGCTCTACCTTTTTCTTGCAACATCTCATCTCATAGGTACAATAAAATAAAACAGCTAATATGATGCCCAATAAGCGCCAACCAAAGTAGTAGGGGCGAAAGTTCAGTTTTGATCTTCTCAGCGTAATTTGCAATTTCTGGAGAAACGGTATAATTTGCTGAACGCTCCAGAATGGTCAAAATGGGTGGTTTTCATAGCGGTAGAGGAAAAGTGGTACTGCTGAACTGAGGTTGTTTTCACCCTGGTTTATTTCATTTTGTTTAAAAAAAAAAAAAAAAATTATGAACAAGTTGAAACAATTTTTAAATTTTTTTATTATTCAAGAATCCTTTGAAAATCAATTTTAGCCCCTGAAATGTTGGTTACGAAGGTTTTAAGACATATCATCTCGATCTAACTTGGTTTCGTTCAAATCGCAGAGTTCCAGTTCGAAAAAATCATCTCGTAAGTACATGACTTTTTTTTCATGATTGTAAGTTTAGTCTGCATGAAGTTATCAAAAAATTTTGCAAATATGAACGTTCTCTTCGAAATTGCGATTTTGTCTCTTCAGTTTGATATATTCGAGGTGTAACCTCCGCCCCTCCTTTAAAAAAAGTCAGTTTTGCTTCTAATGATTTTAGTAACGTTTTTGTTATTCGGCAGAAAGTTGTTTGAGCCTATGAAAAAGAAGTTTATGCAATTTTATACCTTGGTATCGGCTTATGTTAATCATGTTGCCTGTATATTTCATTCTAGGCGAAAAGAATGAGAAAATGTTTTACTACTAGTCTATACGAGCGCATTATCAGTAATTTGTTTAAAAGCTCTTTCAAGTGGAATAAAAGGATTCATTATTTTTTAGTTTTTTAACTACAATACAGGAAGCGTTTTCAACGTTAATACCTAGTACAAGTACATTAATTAATACATATTAATAAATTGATTATGAATCGCGTGAATCTGGCATGTATTGAAAATATGCAATGATTATCAATTTTCATATCCACTATAGCATTAAAAAACCAATTTATAAACGTTTGAATAATACTGATAGTTGTTTTACATGATGTAACAAAATGCCTAAAGCATAGTAGGTAGGTAGATACGTACTAGAGAGTACAGAGATTTTTGAAATTCAATTCCCTACTTTCATCATGCATTCTTGTGGGTATATTAGAATAAATCAATTAAACGTTGAGAATGAAGAGTTTATTAAAATTTACGAGTACGGATATCTTTTTTTTTTTATTAACTTAATAAACTCGAATAATCAATAAGTAGATTCTACCATTTCATTTTTGAGATTATATTACCTTAACTTCATCCTTCAATATTATGTGGAAGGCTTCAAAAAGACGTAAAATAAAAAATCGAAAAGAATCGCAAAAAATTTTTAAAAATATTAGATCAGATGATTAAATAAAAATTACCCTCAATTAAAATAAAATGATATAAAATTCCAATTTAAAAAAAAAAAAAAAAAACATTCTAGAATTATTCAAACTTTGATACAAAAAAATAATAAAATTTAAATTCATCTTCAAAAAAGAAAACAATAACAGAAACTGCAAAAGCACGACAAGACAGTGTCGATGTACATTAGGCAAGGCAAGAGTATAATTTAATGAACTCTGAATTCGAGAGATCGAAACGAAGAGACAAGAAAGGTTGTTAGCCAATCCCAATTTCAGGAAATCGACCTTCGTCAGTCTGCTCGATTTTGAACAAATACATACATAATAATATGTATTAACAAGTTTAATTTAAGGAAAGTCAATTAATCGAGCAAAATGCGAAGTAATGAAAGTAGGTTCAAAATGGAGGGAAGAAAGGGGGTATTGAAACACTATATTCGAGGAAAAAGTGGACTGAACAGAAATATTCTTTGAGATATGACATTAAATGCCAAAAAAAAAAAAAAAACAATATTCACATATCTATCTACATAAGTCTATTCAAATACTGACCAAAAATGAAAACCATTTCAGTAATGTAACGACTCCTGCTTTTCATCTATCAGATATGGAGGACGGTGAAAAATTATAAACAGCAATCAATCGAGACATTTTCGAATTACAGGAAAAAATTAGAACTTTTTTCATATGTTGGCTAAAAAAGCGTGACATTTTTCAAATTTCCGACAAAAATTGTCACCTTATTCATTAAAATTCTGAAAAATTAAACTGGCAAACATTAGGACTTTTTTTTAATTTTCGGGAAAAAATTTAAAAATTAGAATTTTTTTTCAAACTTTGATAAAAATTAGCCTCGATTACCCCATTTTTATAGACATCTAAAACAAAAAAAAAACAAAAAAACAAGAAGAATTGGACTATTGAGCCTTTTTCTGATTTCTGTTTTAAAAATAAGAACTTTTATCTACAATTCTTGCTAGAAAATCGGCGCTTTTTCAATAATGAATAACGAAAAAAAAACGTTATTTTAAGTAACTGAACCAAACATAACTTTTGAAAAAACTCAATTTATTTTATTTTTTTTTGGGGGGGGGGAACGAAAACGAAAAGATTTTGTTTTTACAACGCTGAAAAAAATCCAAATTTTCTTTGATGAAAATTAGCCTAGATTAGATACCCCATTTTTTTAAACTCCTGAAAAAAATAAAGTCGGTTTCAAAATTGAGACTTTTACCTATTGATCAATTTCTGTTTTAATAATGAGGACTTTTCTTCAATTTTTGCTAAAAATCGGGACTTTTTCAAATTTTAGACAAAAACCCGAAACTTTTTCACAACTTTTGGCAAAAAATCAAGACTTTTTAGAATCTCTCGCTTAAAAAGCAAGATTTCCATTATTTTCTTGCAAAAATTGGAGTTTTAAATGAAATTCTCTGTTAGAATCAAGACTTTTATCAATTTTTTTCAAAAAATCAGGACTTATTAAAATCTCTGATTAGAAAATCGAGACTTTTTTGCATTTCTGGCAAAAATCATAACGTTTTTCGAACTTTAGATTCGTGTTTAGCACATAAAAACACAGACCATAATATACCAAAATTTAGGTTTCGACCTCGCTTTTCTCAATGACCCCCCCCTTTTTTTTGACTAATTTTCCCTTGGCTAACTAGGAAGTTGAAAAATTGTAAAAATAAGCAGAATAAGATGAGTACTTTCTAGTAATTTAAAATCTGAAATTGTTATCAAGTTACAATCGAGTTCTAATTATTTTTTAACACCATTTTTGCAAAATTTTGAACATTCAATTATAATTGAAAAATTCAAGTTACAAATTACATTCGAATTTCGATGTGAAAATAGAAACATGCAATCAAGGGTAAAGCTTTTCAGCTTTCCCAATTTTACAAAATGTGAAAAAATCAAGTAGGTAGGCATTACACAAAATTTTTAAAATTGTGAACTATATCTATCTCATTCCAAGACCTCAGTCAAGTCCCTACTTGAGTAAAATCAACTCGTATTATCCCAATAGACTTCAATTTTTCATATGTTTTTTTCATGTTCCCGAAATTTCGGGGTGGGGGGAGGAGGCTCCATACAGAAGAGCTAACACCATATGCTGGTCCAACAAACGTTTTTTCTTGAAAATGGGGTTATGCAGAACATTAAATTGTAATGCGGAAATGAGATACCTATTAAAAAAAAAATTCGCTATAATTTTGATTTACGAGCATTCTCATTTTTTGTGATTTTGGCAACATTTAGGGGCACTTTATTGGGGGGTGGGGGACAATATGGTTTGAGGGGTCGGAGAAAGGAGGAGTATCGATAAGGCCATTTTTTGGGCCCGGACAGCTATCGACTCGATCATTCTTAAAATGTTGTAATAAATGTACCAAATAAGAATCCGTGGTTAGTTGACTCAAAATGACCATTTTGTGGACTCCAAGAGTTCCCAAAGTTGCGAATAAAAACATATTTTTAGGAACCACTGAGTATTATTTTCAAAAACTTTTTTAGCGTAATATATCTGTTTGAACCTGATTAACGTTATGCGAGGTGATTTTTTTATTTTTGACTCTCCGGGGCAGAAATTGGGGGGGGGGGGTTGATTTTTTGAAAATTTTGGAAGCACCATTTTGAACCTACGTCTTTGAACCCCGCTAAAAAGCTTTTTACAGTTTATGAGTATCTGAAAGACGTCCATCTTACCAAATTTTGAGCTCAATAAAATTTTGCGCTGGTATTCAAAAATCAAATTTTCCAATTTTTCGTAATTTCGATATGTTGGGAACCCCTGGAAAACTAGAAACCTTCTATTTGCTCCAAACGTAACGTTTTGAGGTATACATTCAATTATCCAAATGAAAAAGTTTAATGAAGCTCCCTGCATATTCGTAATTTTGAACCCTTTTTTTGGAGCCCCCACTTTAGGCACCCCTAAAAAAGGCATTTATGCATATTTTTTCAAATACATAATTTGAAGAATTTACATTTGAAACACACTAGCAAGTGCTTGATAATTTTTCGTTTGATTTTTCCTGTAACTTTCAAAATTGAGTTATTTGGGGTCAAATTCTGACATTTTTACTTCGTTGAAATCGTGAACACGTTATTTTCACGTCTTTTCGAAGAGTTAAATCTCAGAATTTGACCCAAAATAACTCAATTTGAATGTTTCAGGAAAAATCATATGAAAAATTATCGAGCACTTGCTAGTGTGTTTAAAAAATGAATTTTGAAAAAATATGCAGAAACGCCTTTTTTAGGGGTGCCTAAAGTAGCGTGCTCTGAAAACGAGGTTCAAAATTACGAATACACAGGGAGCCTAATTTAACTTTTTCATCGATATTATTGAATATATACCTCAAAATGTTACGTTTAGCGCAAATAGCAGGTTTTTAGTTTTCCAGGGGTTCCCAAAATATCGAAATTATGAAAAATTGGAAAATTTGATTTTTGAGTACCAGCGCAAAATTTTATTGAGCTCAAAATTTGGTAAGATGGACGTCTTTCAGATACTAATTAACTGTAAAAAGCTTTTTAGCGGAGCTCAAAGGGGTAGGTCCAAAATGGTGGTTCCAAAATTTTCAAAAAATCAAAACCCCCCAATTTCTGCCCCCGAGGGTCAAAAATAGAAAAATCATCTCGCATAACGTTTATCAGTATTTGAAGAGTTTATGAAAAAAACGAGAAAATAGGTAGATTTTAACTTTATAAGAAATTTTTATTTTCACGAATACACACACAACGTTTCGGCACACAGTGCCTTCATCAGGTGATGAGAAAAGACTTACAATATTGTAATACTTGATTTTTTGATGATTTTTTTAAATATTATCGTGAAACGTTTATCAGATTCAAACAGATATATTACGTTAAAAAAGTTTTTGAAAATAATACTCAGTGGTTCCTAAAATCATTTCTTTATTAGTATTTTTGGAACCCCTGGAGCCCAAAAAGTGGTCATTTTGGGTCAACTAACCACGGATTCGTATTTGGTATATTTATTACAACATTTAAAGAGATGGTCGAGTCGATAACTGTCCGGGCCCAAAAAATGGCCTTATCGATACTCCTCCTTTGTATCTTGAAAAAGGGAATTATTTTTTAAAAATTCTGACGCAGAAACAAAGAATTTTCGTAAATTAGGTAAACTTTTTTTCATTTTATTTTCAGATTGGGGGGGGGTGCACTGGCAGCACTTTTTTACAGATACGAGGAAAATAAAAAATAGAGAATTATTTTCTTTCGTTTTTGTTGACAAATAAGTTTTCTGAAAATATCTCATCGGGCTACATATGAATAGATACCTACCTACTGTTTTTTTTTTGTAGTCGTTGACTAATTGATTTGAATATGTTCATGTATTAATAATTCTCAATTTCTCATTCCAACTTCCAACCAGAGCTTCTCATTTTGTAGAAATTAAAGATTTCTACTTCACTTACCAGCTTATTATTTTTATATCGTAAGTACGAGTATATAAAAACTTGACCCTTGACCGTGTGTTTTCATTTTTACATTGATTATACAAGAACGGTGTTTTTAGTCGTTTTATCGTTCAATGTACCTACTTGTATGTACTTAGTGAGTAAATCGCTGCGCGCGCCCGATATCAGTCATGCCAGTCGCTTAATTAGTTATTGAAGGTTAGAATACCTGTTGCTCCGTTAACTGTTACGGTTAATGGTTAGTTCAATCTCTCTTTCGTACGATTTGGGTCTGTAGTGTCGGTGTTTTTCTTCTCGTGGATCTTTCGATTATTCGCGATAAGAAATCGTACCTACGTTCGTGTACTTATTTCAATTCATCGTTTAGTTATTCGTTTCAGTGTCCAGTTCGATACACTAAAAAATATACACCGATCAACATGACCAAATACCATAAACCGGAAGCTAAAGTACTACAAGAATTGAAAGACATCGCTCACAAGCTTCGGATCGATTCTATTCGGGCTACAAATGCGTCAAATTCGGGCCATCCTACATCATGCTCTTCCATGGCCGAACTGATGTCCGTTTTATTCTTCCACGTAATGAGGTACGATTTGAAAAACCCTCGCGATCCATCGCACGATCGATTGATCCTCTCCAAAGGACACGCTGCACCGATCCTGTACGCAGCCTGGGCCGAGGCAGGCCTGTTCCCGGTCAACGATATATTGAACTTGCGTAAAATAGATAGCGACTTGGAAGGTCACCCTACACCGAGATTGAACTTTGTCGACGTCGGTACCGGATCTTTGGGACAAGGTTTATCCGTCGCTTGCGGTATGGCTTACGTAGGTAAATACTACGATAAAGCTACGTACAGAACGTATTGTATTTTGGGCGATGGTGAAAGCGCCGAAGGTTCGGTCTGGGAAGCTCTGAATTTCGCTTCGTATTACAATCTAGATAACCTCGTGGCGATATTCGACATAAACAGGTTGGGCCAATCGGAACCTACTGCTTTAAAACACGACATGAACGTGTACCGCAAACGAGTCGAAAGCTTCGGTTTCCACGTCATTGTCGTCGACGGTCACGACGTCGAAGAATTATGCAAAGCGTTCCACGAAGCTTCCAATACGACCGGTAAACCAACCGCCATCATTGCTAAAACCTTCAAAGGTAAATATTTCCCAAATATCGAAGATCTCGTCGAATGGCACGGTAAACCTTTGGGAGACAGATCCGACGAAGTGATCAAATACGTCAGTTCGTTGATTAAAAACGACATCAATGCTATTCCTTCGATCGACCGACCCTCTCTCGAAGCTCCTTTAGCTCCGGTACTGCCAAAGACACCTGTACGATTGAATACGCCGCCATCGTACAAGAAAACCGATATCGTAGCTACCAGACTGGCTTACGGTACAGCTTTGGCTAAATTAGCTGCCAACAACAGTCGAGTCATCGGATTGGACGGTGACACGAAGAACTCCACTTACTCTGATAAAATCAAAAAAGATTTCCCAGACAGGTACATCGAGTGTTTCATCGCAGAGCAGAATCTAGTCGGTGTGGCCATCGGAGCCGGTTGCCGAGACCGGACCATACCCTTCGTATCGACTTTCGCTGCCTTCTTTAGCAGAGCTTTCGATCAAATCCGCATGGGCGCGATATCGCAAACCAACGTCAACTTTGTCGGTTCGCATTGCGGTGTGAGTATAGGTGAAGACGGTCCTAGTCAAATGGCTCTAGAAGACTTAGCAATGTTTAGAGCGGTTCCTGGATCTACGGTTTTCTACCCTTCGGACGCCGTCAGCACCGAAAGAGCTGCCGAACTTGCTGCCAATACCAAAGGTATCTGTTTCATCAGGACTTCTCGACCCAATACTCCAATTTTATACAGTAACGAAGAACCATTCGCCGCCGGTAAACATAAAATAATCAAGAGCTCGAGTAACGATGTAGCTCTCGTTATCGGCGCTGGTGTCACCTTACACGAGGCTGTCGACGCTGCCAACGAATTGCAACAAAAACACAATGTCAATATCCGTGTCCTGGATTTATTCACCGTTAAACCGATCGATGCGCAGTTCATCATCCAAAACGCCCTCCAATGTAAAGCCAAAATCGTTACAGTTGAAGATCACTATCCTGAAGGAGGTATAGGCGAAGCTGTCGCTGGCGCTGTCGCAGAGCAAAGCAACATCACGGTCAAAAGTTTGGCTGTCAGGGCTATTCCCAGATCTGGTCCTCCTAAAGTACTCCTAGATCTTTTTGGAATTAGCTCGAAATGTATCGTGAAAACGGTGTTGAGCATTCTGTAAGAGAACGCTCCTGTAACCCTTATTCCTGATTTTTACTTTCAAATACTTATGGATTGTTAGACAACGTGTATATTTTTGTTACCCCTACTTTTTTTTAAGCCACTGTGGGTAATCATTGTATTTTTCCAAAATTGAATTCTGAATGATTAATTTAAGGAGAAATGTAAATGAATCTAGTTCGTATATTGAACATTTTAATTGAAGTACATTTTTTTCGTGTCCGATATCTTAATGTAGTTTTATTCTATATTTCTGTCGTAGGTATTCCGTAAAGAAAAATCAACAAGGTTGGGATTTCAAATTAAAACACGTAGGTAGGTAACCAGGTATTCAAGTAGAAATTACTTTTTCGAATATTTTTAAGGCTCACTAATCATTTTTAGAGCCGTCGTTTTTTTTTTTTACTTCTAAAAACACAAATTTTCAAAAGCTTTATAGCCTTCGCCTCGCTCAGGTTTGTTTTCTATTATTTTTTAAAAGTGAAATTTCTGAAAAAAAATATCAAACATGATATCTAACGAATTTTTTTTTTTTTTTTTTGAAAAAGTCACTACTTTTTTAACTAACTTTTTTCAACCAGATTGTCAAAAACCTCCCCCATCAAAAAAAAAACAGGAAAATTTTTAAAAAAGCTTGAAATTAGAAGAAAACTTTGTGTAGGGTCATTCCATGTCAATTCGACCCAGCTTTTTGAGTCATGTCTTTCGATTTCGCTCAAATTTTTTTTACAATATCTGTCCACCCAGTAAGTGAGAAACCCGAAACCAGTTTTGTCCCACCCCCCTCAGGGGGCTGGTGGGGGTGGGGCTTCCATTATTTTCACATTGTCTCGAGGTACTCAACTTCAGCAGCGCATTCCTCCGAAGCTATGATACATTGAAAAAAACTGATTTCACAGTTCAAACGGGCATTGAATTTTAAATTTTTTAAGTATTTTGAAATTTGCAAAAGTTGAAAGTTGAACTTTCAAATTGAAAGTTCAAATTTAAAAATGGCGATGTAAGTGGGAGCTACCATTTAAAAATCTGAAAAAATTACCATCGATGTATCTTTTGATGTTTTTTTGAAATATCTTATTTTCAAGATGGGATCTCTCAATTGAGTGGGAGTACCCCCACCACCAATTTTGGGCAAAACTTTCGAAAAAAAACCTGGGGCATGTGACATATTGAATTTTATGTTTTTGGTAACGATGAACACGAATATGACGTCAGATTTTTTATTGGACCCCATCTACGGCCCCCAGCACCTCCCCAAAGGGGGTAAAAGTCGAAAAAAATGATTACATTCGTGTGACACATGATTTAGTACGGTTTTTGGTAACGCTGAATACGAATATAACATCAGATTTTGAATTGGACCCCATCCACGGCCCCCAGTGCCTCCCCAAAGGGGGTACATGTCGAAAAAAATGATTTCATTCGTGTGACATATGAAATAGCATGTTTTTGGTGACGCTGAATACGAATATGGCGTCAGATTTTGAATTGGACCCCATCCACGGCCCCAGAACCTCCCCAATTTTTTCACAATTTATTTGACTACCTTTTTTCAGCCCAATTCTTGTAAAAAGCTCACTCGACCCTCATTTTTTACAAAAAAATCACCATTTTTCACAATTTTTGTTCACTACCTTTTTTGAACCAAATTTTTGAAAAACTCTCCACTCGTTCCTCAATTTTTTGAAAAAATGACTACTTTTCACAATTTATTTAACTACATTTTTTCAGCCAAATTCAAAGCTTTCCACTCGACCCTCCCCCCCCCCCATTTTTTATGAGAAAATGACTACTTTTTCACAATTTTTTTTCACTACTTACCTTTTTTCAACCAAATTTTCAAAAAACTCTCCACTCGTCCCCCATTTCTTTTAAGAAATGACTACTTTTCACAATTTGACAACATTTTTTCAGCCAAATTCTTATGAAAAGCTCTCCACTCGACCACCCCCCTCCCCATTTTTTTGGAAAAAATCACTACTTTTTCCCCACATTTTTTCCAACTGAACATTCAAAAAGCTCTCTACTCGACCACCATTTTTTTCAAAAAAAAAATCATTACATTTTCACAATTTTTTTTCACTACCTTTTTTCAACCAAATTTTCAAAAAGCTCTCTACTTGACCCCCATTTTTTTGAAAAATCACTACCTACTTTTCACAATTTTTTCAGCCAAATTTTATTCAAAAGCATCCAATCAACCCTCATTTTTTTGAAAAAAATCATTATTTTTTCATAATTTTTTTCGCTGCTTTTTTTCAACCAAATTTTCAAAAATTAAGGCTCTCCACTTAAAACCCCCCTCCCCTCCACTCAAAAAAAACTACCAAAAATCAAATTTTTCGCAGGAAAATTTGAAAAAAAAATCGAAATTGGTGGAAAATTTGCATTACACATGTTGCCAGTTTCATCAAAATGACTTTTTCTTCAATTATTTGAAGGTTTTTGTTGTGTTTTGAATGTTTTCATTTTTCACCACTTTTTCACTACCTTTACTACCTGTTAGATACCCTTGTAAAGTGAAAAAATGAACTTTTAGCATAAAAAGTATCGTTTTATGTCTCTCGAAGTACAAATTTTCAAGAGCTTTCGCCCTCACTTAGGCTAGCTCCCTTTTCTTTTTCAAAATTAACATCCTAAAAAAAATCTTTCAATTTCTAAAATTTTAAAAGCCAAAAAATTAACTCATTGCATTAAAAACATCGTTTTCAGTTCTCTCAAAATACAAATTTTCAAAAATTTTTGCTTTTTTTTATTTTTTCCGAATAAACTTTCCAAAAAAAAACATCATTTTTGATTCGGGGCCTCTTTAAATCAAATTTTCAAAAACGTTCGCCAATTCACATTTGGCCCCTCCAAAAATCCAAAACAGAAAATGAAAAGTTTTATAAATCGTATGAAAATGATCGAACATCGGAATATTATGGTATTTTTCCCCCATATCAGTCGAACTCTCCCCCTCCCCCTCTCAAAGACTCTATCGTACCATCGTCCCTCAAAGTAGGACCAAATTACATTATATTTATCTACCCCGAGCCCGCATTGGCTCTCGACGGCCCCGACAATTTTAAACTTATTTGCTTCGATAAAAGTAAAGTTCGGTCACCTCTAATTTCCTTATTCAACCACATTTTACAAAAATCGCAATTTTTTCGAATATTTTTACTTATCAGTTATATGTATTGCTTCGATAAGAGTAAAGCTCGGTCACCTCTAATTTCCTTATTCGAGCACATTTTACGAAAATCGCGAGTGTAACAAAGTTAAAAAAGTTTGACCTCTATAGAAATTCAGTTTGATTAACGATTACGTAAAATTATTCGTCAAGTTCCCTACACAGATTTCATGATTATTGTATCTTGAAAA
This sequence comes from Planococcus citri, assembly GCF_950023065.1. Lineage (NCBI taxonomy): Eukaryota > Metazoa > Arthropoda > Insecta > Hemiptera > Pseudococcidae > Planococcus > Planococcus citri. Next base: position 11,466,855 of record NC_088679.1, on the reverse strand, counting down.
ATACTGTTGTTATTGATGTAAAAATGCAGAAAATAGGTAAATAAGTACGCAGTACACCTATTTCATATCGCTTTACTGTTAGTCTATGATGAAAAGTCAAACTTCGAGTTCGATCGTGTTCCGGGACTCCGTTCGATGACTGATAATTAATAAACATTAATGAGATGGGTAATTTATTAAACAGTTCGTTGCTTAATAACTGATAACGTTTCGGAGTGGGAAATTTTACAGCTGAAGAATTTATCTTAGATAAGTACTGGAAAAGTGAGCTGAGGGTGAGGAGTGAATGACGTGAGATTGACTCGTGCGAACGTTACGTTTCTCAGAAAACTTGAATAAATTTAACCTTGAGGTGAAGAAAGTATCTCGTACGATATATAAAATACTGTCGAGTTCAACTTCAAACTAGTTTTTCGGTCTCGTACATTATGAAAACGTGGAACAGTGCAGTGCATTTAGTTTACCCATATAATTATTTATGTAGGTAGTGATTAAATTCGAATTTATCTTCGCTTTCCATAACGTGCAATGAATGATTTGACGATGACGTAGGACGTAAGAGGCGTAGGAAAGAAATGCACTGACTTGAATGGTTAGAGAACCAATATTACATCGCAGTGTTGCCGCAACGCTACCTCGTCGCCTTGATAATCAAGTATCGACATTCAACACTCGACAGCTTAATTAAAAATTTCGCTTAACCAACCCAAAAAAAAATCACGTCTTTGTAATTCTGGTTACGCTCAGATGGGAGGGGGGGAGGGGAGGGAAGGGTAAAGTATGGGATATCAAATAAAAAATGATGTTTAGGAATAGAAGAAGCGTTAGAGTTTTAGATTTCTATTTCATTTTTAGAAATGATACAGGACCATACCGAGGGGTGAAGGGAGCTGCCCCTTCCTCCCACTATTTAAAGGGCTCGTACTCAATTTTTTCCAATAAAAGTAACTTTATAATGACCAAAAATCAAAACAATTACAAAATGTGAACAAACATTTTCAATACAGGAAAAAAAATCACACAAAAGCTAGAACATTTCGTTTAAAAACTTGAAAAAAAAAGAATTTTTGTAAATTACCTACTTGCAAACAAAATGATGATTTTTCCAAATTTTTGTCTAAAAAGTGAACTACCTACCTATGTATTTTTTTTTCAAACCATTTAGGTATTTTTGTTCCAAACCTAAATGAAAATTTCTTTCTATTTCTGACAAGAAAGCAACGTGACAATTTTGGCAAAAAAAGCTGGACTTTCAAGCAATTTTTAAAATTTTTTATTTTGCAAAAAATTGATAATTTTTGTTGAAAAAAATGAAAAATGAAACTGTTCAGCAATTTTTTGTCAAAAAAGTGAAACTTTTCGGCAATTTGACATTTTTTCTTCAGAAATCTTAGCAAAAAACAGCACTTTTTGAGAATTATTGGAAAACAGTGATACTTTTTAGGGTACAATTCTCAAAAAAAGTTTAAAAATTGTATAACAGGTGGTTTACTTGAATAAGTACTACCTATTTACAATTAAATTTTTTTCGGTGGCGTTGTGTAGATATATACCAACTCGGGCATCACGAGCATATAGTTTCACGTCCCCCAACCCCCTCCACTATGGGTCAAGCCCCCCCCTAACCCCGAAAATTCCATCGTCGTGGCTTGTAACCACTTTCAATTCACTTTGTTCAGTGTGATATCCAGAGTAAATGATAGAACCAATAAGTACAAATTTTCAGAATGATACTCATATCCTGAAACCGAGCCCATAAATAGATGTAACCAGTTTTTGCTCCATCGCCGTGGCCAATTTTTGTTGATTTTTTCCTGGCTCCCCTATTCGATTTTTTCTTTGCGATGAAATGGCTACACTGTATTGTTTTAGTGATAGCAGTGCTGTGCCCATTTCACAACCATCAAACAAATACAGTCTGAAAATTGAACAGATTCCCATTTTTCAGATCCATCGCCGTGGCTTATCATTCTCACGTTAAAAAGACATTTTTTTAAAAGAAGAAAATATTCAAATGGTAAGTATTTGATGACCACAACTTTGAAAATTGAAAAATTATTGATTCTATTACCAGTAAAACAAATTTTAGTTCTTTTTTTCGTTCGTCGTGGATAGTACAGTTTGGTATTTCGTCGTGGTTATCGTGATTTTTTATCCACGGCGAAGGAGAATACCTACCTTATCAGGACTAATTCATGTTTGAATACTCCAATCAAAATGTACCTGGTACTGGTACCTACTTGATGACCTTTTTGTGAGCTAAATCTACAGCCTTTTTTTTTCAACAAGTGACACCGATTTTTTTAAGCCCCTACCCCCGCCCCTATTGGAGATGACTTGGGGCTGAAGTCATTTTAGCCATCCTGGGTATGCCTAGAATCAAGTCCCTTTTGAAAAAAATTTGAAAAAAGGTTTTCATTTTTGAAAAATCTTAGTGCTAAAATTGAAACTTTTTTTGAGAATTAAGTACCCTTTAGCAATTTAAGGAGAAAAACCAGTAGACATGGAGGCAATTTGGAATTTTTTTTTTTTTTGCAATTTTGATAAAAAGTGAGAATTTTTGTAAAATAAGCATAAACAAGAGTGCAAGACAATGACAATTTTAGAAAAAAGTCTGACTTTTTGTTAGGCAGGCAATTAAGGGTCAAAAAATTATATCAATTTTTTTCTGCAATTTCAGTCAAAAAATCGAGACATGGACAATTCTTGAAAAAATGCGAGGCTTCTTAGAATATTCTTCAAAAAATTAGCCATTTTTGCTAAGAAAAAATTTTTTAGAGATTTTGCTGCACTGTTTTTTTGTTTTTTTTTTTTATCACAAACGAGAACCTCTTTGAAAAAACATTTTTTGCTAAACGCAAGTTTTTGACGATTATTTTAGCAAGAAACAAGACCTCTATGGCAATTAACTGGGTATTATTCTTTTTTGCAATTTATAGTCGAAAAAACGAGAATTTGGACAACTTTGAATAAGAAGTGGGATATTTAAGAATTTTCTGCCAAAAGTGGCAGTTATTCGCGATTTTTTCCAAAAGCGAAAATTTCTGTCAATTTTTGTCAAGACTTTAACGATCTTAGCAAAAAGCAGAACCTTTAGTTAGGTACTCAACTATAGGAGGACAAAAAATGCTTATTTTCGCAGTTCCTATTAAAAAACGAGACTTTTGAACCATTTTTTTTTCAATAGTGTGAGACTTTCAGCATTACTTCATCTTAGGTACTTCAATTCATCAAGTTTCGTTCAACCACATGACCAAAAGGCAAAAATTAGCCAATTTGTGACTTGCTGGTGGGTAAGATGGCGCAAGATATACGTTATAAGTTATGAGGAGCTCTAGCAACGTCTACGTATAAAATTCAACGTATACTATACGATTAGTATACCTACCTTTGCGAATATTAAGAAAACGTAGCCGACTATACGTATTTGTAAATTTGTATCTTTTAGACGTGCGTTGCCTTATTATAAGAACACGGTATTAGTACTTGTATCTTCCATATATACTTATACACAGAGTAAAAGAGACTGATAGCTCTCGGTGGGTGGAGGCAGAGAGAAGTAACTATAGTAGCGTAAGGAAAACGTACTATAGGCGCGCGGACTACTAAGTTATGGCATATTTTAATTAAAGGGATTTTGACGAGGACGTATATACCGCCAAGTTTTAATGAAGGAGTTTACAGTTGGGTGGGTCTATACCCTTACATTAATTAAAGATGTCTGCGCGTTTCGGAAGAATGGTTGCTGTGATAGTTGTGTAAGTATGTGAGCTATGGTATGGTATACTACACATATACGTACGTAGACGTACGAGTAAATGTATAAAAAGAGAGAGAGAGAGAGACGACCTATGTAAGTATACGTAAGCCAACCTATCCTGCGCCTTGGAACGCGAAAATTTTCTAAGCACGATAGTCGAGATAATATTATAACAGAACGAAATGTGCCTGCTGCACACTTATCTTATTTGTTATAATGTAATTACACATACACACATCCACACAGTCATCTACCATCGTCTTCATCATCTCTGCATCAACTTACTCAACATATAAGTGGATCTGCTGTATAGATATTCTGCTTCTTGAAGAAGATGAAGCAGAAGTTGCAGATGGAGAAGCTTTTCCCTTATATATATTTCTCGTTTATTACACAGTACTAAAGAACATACCGTATATCTATGGGAGCTTTTGCGAGATATTTCTCTTTAACACCCGTTCGCCTACTCGGTCGTTTATCTTTTTAACTCTCTCTCTAGTTCGCTTACTATACAACAACAACTGATCTGTTCTGTTGTCTTATATTACAACACTTATTATCGTATACGTTAGACTTTGTATGTATATTTGTTATGATGTATACGTATTCGCCTCTCGTACATATTAAAATATACATAATATCTCGGCTTTTATACCACATAGATGGGTAGGAACGAAAGTATAGGTGGGTTAGTGCTGCGGAGAAGTATTCTGAACCATACATATACAGAAAGCTCTTCGCATAAAATTAATAACGTCGGCTTTGTCTTATAATATAACGAATACGTCGTAATTTATCATGTAAGAAATGAACGTCGTCGTTTCCCTGAAAAGGGATTGGGAAATCGCGGTACGAAGAGGCAGGTATGATAAAGATGGAGGCGAGGCGGTTACTAGATATCTTACGAAGGAAGCTTTAGAAAATAGAATAGAATTAACGTATAAATGTAGGGTGTTTTTTTTTCTTTTACAAAAATAAGTATGGATGTGAGGTAGTATAAAGGAAGGACCGGAGGGGGGGGGAGGATGATGTGAAAGGATGGTATTTTCGCAGGGAAAACGAGAATTTTGCTTCTGAGTCGAGACTGCATTGAAAATTACAAATGATGTCTGAATTCAATGTGCAACAGAATTACTCGAAAAGTAGATTCAATGTAGGTGTGAGAATATGCAAGAGCTTAAAGAGCAGCTAAAAATTGTATCCAACATTCAAAATTAGGAATTATTTTCGTAACAATAATTTAAAAGCTTCAGAGTTTGACTAAAATTTGAACTTTTTTCTGCTAACGATTCCTCGAAACCCCCTTACGCCCTCCTAAATAGGATAAAATTTTGAAAAGTCGCCGACAATTGTGTAATATATCGAAAACCTAGTTTGTATAAATTTTCAAGATCGCTGAACACAAATTTTCGGAATCCACAGCACAATTGATAGAGGGGAGATATGCCGGACCTGTAAGGGAATTGTAGGGCTTAATAGTAATTGGTAACACTGACGAGCGTCGCGATTAGGGGCTACAAGCCCAAGGAGCGGCGCTGCGGCCGACGTTATGTATTTTGAGTGCGAAGCGTACGGTCATGTTCGGGTATATAATCGTGGTGAATGTATAATAGCCATAATTGGCATGATAACGTATAATATAGTTTTAGAAGTTTTATATTAATTTAGTGATTAAGTGAAATTGTGTACGTGTTAACGTAAGTCTTATGTAAAGACATTTTGGTATTGTTTTATATATTATTTCTTGTGTTTTATTGTAATACATCTTGTTACACACGTGTCTTCGCGTATCATTGAATCTCTCACACTTGTGATATTGTGATCCTTGCCGGGGTAAGTCTATGATCTTATAGTTAATAGCTTTTGCCATACTACTGAGAGGTATAGATCGTCATAATATTTACATTGGCGCTCAACGTCATTCATTTTTATTTTGCTTATTGTCTAAAAGACAAAAGAGCCGCTCGAGCTCGCACACGCTTGCTATTTTTCTTTTTGGTGGAAAGATCCACGATAAAAGTTTAAAAAAAGTGGCTTTTAAATTATTCTAGCAATAAGTAGGAGCTTTATTCTTGCATTTCGCGTAGGTAAAATTTATTTTGGCCGTCAAGAGGCGAAGCAATTTAAAGCACTTGAATCAACGTGGTTTGTGCTGCCACCACCGCCCCGTCCAGCCGCCGAATTCGGAAATCGGAGCCGCAACCTCGTACGATTTTACCGTTGCAGCTGCTGCTGCACACCTAACGTATTTTTCGACACGAGGCAATTTCGCGCGCTTTTAGTGTGCGGCTTGTCACGTTAAAAAGATTATTTCGTATACATTACGACTATTGTTATTCGGAGCCGCAACCTCGTACGATTTTACCGTTGCAGCTGCTGCTGCACACCTAACGTATTTTTCGACACGAGGCAATTTCGCGCGCTTTTAGTGTGCGGCTTGTCACGTTAAAAAGATTATTTCGTATACATTACGACTATTGTTATTCACTGTTTAATTTTTACGAAATAAAATTTTGTACACTGAACTACACAGTAGTTATTTATTTTGCGTATGTCAGTACGTCAGAGTGAAAGAGGTGCACCGCGTGTGGACTATAACGAAATTACATTACAAGGAGGTACACACAGACGTAGTAAAACGCACAGTATACAACCAACAGCTGAAAAGCAGACATTAAAAGAGATAGAAAAATCTTTTGACAAATCGATTAATTTATCAAGTTCCGTCATGGAAGATAATTTTAATTACGAGCATCATAACTTGCAACTGCCCACCCTCCCGCCCAACGAATCAGGCGATGATAATATCGCACATTTAATTAATTCGTTAAAGAGCACATGGACGCACGAAGGGGCGCAGTTTAAACGTTTATATGAGAATCAAAGAAATCTTGCTACAAGCATCGAATCGGCTACACGCCTGGCTACCGAATCGAAAAACGTAGCCGAGACTGCGGCGCAAAGCGCCTCAGCATCAGCGTCACAGGCGATTGAAGCAAAAAACAGAGCAGATGAAGCTGCTGCTAACGTACAACACGTACGACAAACAGTCGACGATCTCAATAATTGGGCTCGTGACCAAGCAGGAAGACATGCAGCTTTAGAAGAAAGCTCAAAGGCAAAATTTCTCGAAAATGAAAAACAATTCGATAGAATTGAACATAGCATGTCTGAACATATGCGCGTTACGAAAGAGAACGAAATTACACAACAAAAATTAACACAAGAAGTGTTAAAATTACAAGCCGCGCCACAGCCGCGTGCAATAACGGGTGCTGATACACGACCTACTAAAATGGACTACGCTGCCATGAAAAATGCGGGGGTATACTTCAACGAACACAGACGTTTCTTTCCCCATGAATACATTAAAGCATTTGAAGATTACGTAATATCGTACAATATTAATGACTACCATAAGGCAGCAGCCTTTCAAGCAAACATTGATACAAAAGATCGTTGGTCTTTTATTAGCATAAATACGCAAACAAACACGTATGAGGAAATTAAAGAAAATTTCCTTGACTACTTTTGGAGTAGAAAAGCTCAAAGCGATGCGGAGGCATTCTGCGACAATGCTCAATATTGTAAAACTCAACCTCAAATGATGGGATTCCTTATCCAATGGCTTGAGAATTTTAAACACTCAACCATCAGGGACGAAGCTTTTATCATTGAAATGATGAGAGATAAAACACCAAAAATCCACAGACCTAAATTAGAAGTCGCAGATTTAACGATTGATAAATTTATCGGAATTCTTCGCGGTATACTAAAACAAGGACACGATCCTCGTCATAGGGAGCTAAAATATGCACCACCTCCACAACTAGACCAAGCTAAGCAATCGCTATTACAACAAACACAAATGGGTAACCAAATGGCCTACAATAATTATGTACAGCAACAATTACAAGCGCAAGCAATGGCTGGCAGACAAATAAATCAAAATCTCATGGGACAAAACAATGTACCAAACCCATATAACCAACAAAACGCCGGTCAACGCAGATACAACCAAAATTACGGAAGACAACAACGTCCACAAATTACATACCCGCAACAAGGTCAGGGGAGACAACAAGCCCAACAAAATAATCAAAAACCAAATAATGAAAGACAAATAGTAGTGTACAAACCACCAAATAATCAGGCACAGCCCTTAAAGATACCAGTAAAATACGTGAATATGGAAGGAGTGGAACAATGGTATGGATCAGACAATTCGTTATTTTGTGACAATTATTATGACCAATTTAGCGATCAGGTTAACGACCCATATTGGGATAATTTTGGCGAAACACAACCTGGTACGTTAACAGAACTACCAGCAGACTATTTTGACCAACAGGTGACGCAGCCACCCCCACAACCAGTTGTATTTCAACAACCTATGTACTATCAACCTCCTCCTATGGTTTTTCAGCAACCTACGTATTATCCGATGCCGATGCAAATGCCTGCACTTCAGCCTACAGCTGAACAAGCCACAGTTGCGACGCAACTTGCAACTCAAACAGAGCAACAAGCTGCTCCGCAAGCTACACTTACTGCACCGGTAAATGCGCTAAACCAAGCTGCACAGCAGCAAACCCAAGTTACAATCTTACCACCTCCTCAGACTAGAGCAGAAACAGAGGAAGAGAAGAAGAAACGTTTGGAGAAAGAAAAAGCGAGTAAGCTTACGGGAAACAAGTAGAGCTAGGCGACTCGGAGGCTTCGTCTAGCAAACCACTACCTCCCCCAATTATGCAAAAAAATGCATTTACGGAAGACTATATATGGATCGGTGATGGGATCGTACATTTCATTAGACGAGGAACGGTACGCAGAGCCAATCAATTACCCGAATATATTAGGGACCAAATAGACATACGAACATTAGCAAACATAGTTAACAAAACTAAATTTCCAAAAAATTCCAAATTTATACTGTCCGCAGGACAAATTGAATTTAACCACTTCAACACACCATACGAAATGGTAAGAATACAATTACGTGCAATCGTAAACATGCTGTTAGAAAAAGAAGCAGAAAAAATAGTGTTATTAATGCCAATCGCGAAACCACCGAAAAAAGGTGATCAAGGTATAAGCTTACATCGATACAAAGAGTATCGTAAAATGTTCCAAGAAATTGCAGATGACCACCCTAGGGTCACCTTCCACAAGCAAATAGCTTACGAATTTTTACGAACAGAAACTGTCGAAAATGACAAAAAAGGATGGTTCATTCAACCCGAAGAATCACCCAATAAGGAAATTATACCCATCGAGGCTACATTTCACTATTGTAAAGAATATGACAGGTATTATCCCGAAATGGCGATGTATCCCATTGTAATGGACTTACTATGCAGAATACTGCTAGATTTAGACGAATTGGGTGAAGAAATACCTAAGACTGATAATATTTTGAAAAAACCAATCGAGTACGCACGAGAAAACAAATTCGGCGAGTGCTGTCTACAAAAAACTCAGGATAAGATCCAACTTAATCGTAACATGATGAAAACCCTAGTAGCTGTTTTAGCTCAAAAAGTGGACATAGATCCAGCTACTGGCGAATACATGCGTAGAGAATTTCGATCACAAGCTAATGGAAAAGCTGAATTTGTAAGAATCACTTACGATCCACCTGCAAAAAGTGCAGAACTATCGAAACCATACAACGCAGAAACGGCACTAAAGCCGAGATCAAAGAAACACATATTAGACGATGACGAAAAAGTCATAAACGATGACAAAACTGACATAGAAAACGAAATAAAAACTTTCGAAGTAAAATCATTAAACATAAATGGTACTATACCACCTGACAAAATAAAATATTACGAATATTACGAATACGAGTCTATACTCGGACTAAAAAAGATAAGAATTGACAACCTTGGAAATCGAGAAATTTACGAAGATAAAGCGTTACAAATGGAACCTAACAAGCGTTTAAATGAGGCAATTCTAATGATGCCTGACATAATGGACCTAAATGACGTACAACTATCATTCGTAGATAATCTAAAAGATGACCCATGGATTAAAATATGTAGATATGAGCCAGACGAGGATGAAGAACATCCAAACCAAATCAAGAAAATTGAATTAACATTAGAGCAAAAAGCTCTAGACATATCGCACCTCGGGAGTAATAAGGTGACATCTCAAAAAAGTGAAATTTTACAGGAGAGTGATTTTCTTATTTTTTTAAACTTGATTCATTATTTTTATCAACTTATAATTAATTGTGAGGAATGAATAGCACCTCATTTTAAAGATCTGGTATCCTACCTTCATTTAGCATAAGAACACTTTGAAAAATAAAATTTTAAAGAGGAAATATTTCAATGTTTGGAAAACATTTTGAGTTAGCACCTTTCATTAAAGTTGATGTGGAGGCGAAAGGAAGCGTCCAAAAAAAATTTCATGATAACAAAGTTGTAGAGAATTAAATTTCCAATCGACATAATGTCGTTAGTTTTTTTCTAGGGTGCTTAGTTTTTGAGTTTTTCTCAAAAAACTAAAATTTCATGATATGTGCAAATTCATTTTTCTGAAAAGTGATCAATTTAAAAAATTTTTTCCATTTGGTACAAACCAATAAAAAATGCACTCCTTGTGACTATTTCTAACTGACAAACATTCAAAACAATCAAAACTGTTTGTTAACACTTTGTATGTACAAAATTTGCTCAAAAAAGGTGGAGTTTTTTGAGATGTCACCTTATAACTCCAAACAACTTGCAATGTTGTTGAGATTTTGAGTTAGGCCATTTGGGTTTTTTACATGATTCAGATACTGTACCCAACTCAAAGTGTTATTTTTGGTTGAGGGGGGTCATACAAGCCCCAAAAATGCAAAAACATCAAAATCAATTTTTTTTGAGATGTCACCTTATTACTCCCGAGGTGCGATATTAAGCTTTATGAAAACTAATGAGAATGAAGCTCGACACGAAACAAATGTTCAAAGACCAACAATAGATATGGAAGATTATCATTGTTCTATTCCAATTTTTGTTGACAATGTACCACTACCAGCTCAGCTGGACACGGGGGCATTGCCCAATGTAATGACCAAATCTGTAGTAGACTACTTAACAAGAGACCATCCTCAATGGATTAAGTACATAAAACTGGAACACCCAGTAAATTTAAAGCTAGCAGATAACAAAATAATACAACCTATGACACACATTGTTGAACTATGCCTACGTATAGGCAACCACATGCTCACAATGCCTTTTTACGTACTAGACACAATCGGTTACAGTGTGATTATCGGCAGATTATCACTACGATACTTAGGTATAATGATTGATTGCAAAGAAAATCAAGAACATGCCATTTGTAGACCGAAAAATGGTCGACCTTTCAATATTCCATTTCTCACAGAGGATGAACGTTTCGAAATAGAGCCTAGATTCGGCTATGGCGCACTACCACTAAAAGCGCTAATGGTATTTCCAAAAAATGTACACAGTACAGTACATATGATAAAAACTCACACAGAATACCTAGACGAAGATTGGGCTCACGAACAAGAAAAAGCTAGAGAGCTATACAAGAAAAATATGAAAATAGATTTAAATAATCTAGTAATAAAAGGATGGATAACACTTGAAGAAGCAAACAATGCTTGGAAAGAACTTGAAGAGTATTGTGACATTTTCAGCTTCAATGCTGGTAAATACAAGGGCGAACAAGTCCGATTCAAATTTTTACATGACAAAGAACCGGAATTAGGTAAATGGAGAGGTGAAAAATTTAGACCTTCGCAAAAAATTATCGAAGCGTTACGTAAAACGATTTCTAAAATGCTAAAATTAGGCATAATAAGACCTTCAAGGTCTAACTATATAAACACCACAGCTCCAGTGATTAAAAAATCAGGAGATATACGTTTATGCTTAGATGCTGACGAATTAAACGCAGTTTTACAGAAAGTACTCACGGAACCAAGTCCGATAGAATGGATAATTTATGAGAACTCCAGTGACAAATTTTTCTGTACCCTGGATTTTACGTCAGGATTTTGGCAACTAGTCTTACACGAAGCTTCAAGAAAATTTACGGCATTTCAAGTATGCGGACAAGTATATGAATTTTGTAGACTCCCTTACGGTTTAAAAATATCGAGTGGCGAATTCGTCCATATGATGAACAAAGTTATTCCGGATGAAAAAGGAATCACAAAATTTGTTGACGATGTCAAGGTATCGGGAATAACTTTCCAAGAAACGCTAAAAAGACTACTGTATGTATTTAAACGTATATGAGAAAATGGATTGAAACTAAATCCTACAAAAACACAATTCTTCCGCGAATATGCGGAGCACTTGGGATTTGTAATATCCAAAGACGAAATTTCTAAACAAAAGGAAAAAGTCACCAAATTCATGGAATTCGTAGACAAACATACGAACAAAAAAGGAAAATTTAATATCACGACAGTAAAACAATTACTACAATTAATTGGGCTTACAGGCCTATATAGGAATTCTATTCCCAACTACATGCAATTATTGCGACCAATTTATAATTTGACCTTAGGTAAAAGTGCTAAAGATGGCAAAATACTTTGGGGCCCAGCCCAGGAGGAAGCTTTTGAAAAATTAAAGAAAGAATTCTGCAAGGATTTCAAATTAAGGCCACCGCCGCCTGACGTCGAATTATATCTTGACACATACGTAAGCGAAGATGCAATGAACGCAGTTCTATTTTATATTACAAATAAAGACGAAAAAGATGAACAAAAGCATATATGCTTATTCGTATCGATTGCATTCGAATCACATCAAAAGAATTTTACACCTTTTGACAAGGATATGATGGCATTAGTCCAGGTACTTAAGCGCTTACAAATGTGGGTATTTGGACGCGTACTCCATGTAAAGAAAAGCTTGTTAGCCACAATAAATAAGTACAGAGATATGATGCAAACACATCGCAAAGCAGCGTATTGGATTACCATGCTGAACTGTTTTGATTTACAATTTACGATGACAAAATCGAATAAAATGCTGTACATGATGAAAGCACCAGAATTGGAAATAAAAAATTTCGAAACGATGATGTCAAGTTTTGACTTGAAATTCTTAGACGAAAATGTCCCTAGACTCTTTGACAAAATGTCAAACATATCTAAATTTCAACAAACTGACGAAAATTGCATCGCTATGATGAAAATAATGAAAGAACACCTACCGATTAGAAATAAGAAAGAATTAGAAAAAAAGAAACGACTATTAAAACGATACAAAATCGTACATTCTTGCAATACGAATATCGGAGAACGTACAGAATCCGACACAGATGAAGAAATCCAAGACACTGTAAAGAAAAAAGAAATTCTTATGAAGCGGCTAGATGACGATACATACGTACCATATTTGCCTACAGAGCTGTTTTACGACACAGTCGACTTTTTGCACACAGCTTATGGACATACAAGTGCCAACAAATTGGACGCAGCATTTCGTCGAATTTATTACCATCCAAATTCACTCGATTACATTCGAGAAATTACTAATGCATGTATAGTATGCAAACTTAACAAAAATTACGCGCAGCCTAAAGTGCTTGAATATGGCAAAATAGAAGCCTACTCAATTGGAGAGGTACTCTCCGTAGACATTTATGGACCAGTTCCAGCTATACAGGGGGCACCTAGGTACCTACTAGTTGCGAAAGACATTTTTACAGGAAGAAATTGGCTGAAACCGATGCCAGAAATAAAAAAAGAAAATGTATGTCGAGCAATGAAAATGATCTTACAAGAGATGGACAAAATGGGCATCAAGCCCAAGAAAGTAATCTCAGACAATGGGAAACAATTTATTAATGACGACTGGTACAACCTGCTCGAAGATCAAAACATAAAAGTGGCACATACGAATGCCTATAATCTGCAATCGTCGTCTGTAGAACGCACGATGCGCATTATTGGAGACAAACTCCGTACAAAAATCAACAAAATTCACGATCCCTTTACAACGCACGCATATTGGCACAAATACGTTCAAGAGATCGAAGACGAAATAAATAACACCCCAGGTCAATTTGGATTTAAACCCAATGAGGCCTGGGGCATAAGAGACTGCATTACAGATAAAATGCCACATAAAGGAGCCAAATACAACTTCAAACATAAATTGATAAAATTACTACAAAAATTGGCAAAGATCAAATTACCATCGGTGACAATCGAACAAAATAACAAAACTACACTGATCCCTGAAGAAGACGTATTCTCGGATCCAGATGGTTACGCCAGAGTAACAGCTGATGGAGCTTGCTCCAAAAATGGAGACGAAGATGCCGTAGCAGGCATAGGTATTTGTTTTTCACCAGATTGCACTAAAAATATTTCACAGAAATTAGAACTAGATGGCGAATTTAGCCTATCAAACAATTATGCTGAATTAAAGGCAATAATAGTGGCACTAGAAACAATGCTGAGAAATCATTTCAAAAAAGTGAAATGCTTTTCGGATTCAAATTATGCGATAAAGGCATTAAACTATACCGTCAAAAGATGGCAACAAAATAATTGGCTCAACTCTCGCAAAAAGCCAGTACACCACAAAACTCTATTCGAAAAAATTTTGAATTTAGTGAAAAAATTCACAAGTGTACAATTTATACATGTATATGCTCGCAAAATAGAGTATACTAATGTGATCGCAGATCAATTAGCTAAGAAAGCAGTATATACTGTCGAACACATGAAGTCCAAAGTTGACTCAATGACACCTTCTCAAATTATTGAGAACTACATACGTGAAAGGCGTAGACTACAACGTATTGAAGAGGAATACAAATACAACAAGGAGCATCCTGATCCTACAATCCTGCAAAAAGGAGACATGGTTCTACTTATGAACCACAAACAATCCAGTAAAGATAAAAGTACTGGAGAAAAATTCTACCCTAAAAAAGTGGGTCCTTACTTAATTATAAAACGAACAGGAATAAATTCCTACCTAATGGAGCCCACAGACGACTCAAACATTAATAGAGTAGCCAACATAAGGCAACTTACATTATTCCTCACTCAAAAGGAGATCGATAGAATGCAAAGCGATGATAAATTGCACTCATACATAGACCAAAGGGACATGATTACGAAGATTAAAGATTTCCTGAATAAACATAAAGATGACGATAAAAAATCGACCACAGATTCGGAAGAAGACATGCTGGAAAGGATTCAAGGTATACCATTGGCCACAGATGCTGATAAGAAAACACTACACGAAGGATCGAAAATGGTCATCAAAAAGCTCATAGATGTTGCCAGAGAGCAACGATTACAATTACGAAACAAAAAGAAACTCGAAGCACAGCTTCAACCTAAGCAAACACAAAATGAGGAAAAAGAGAGTACTCAAAACAAAGATACAACAGACGAATCAACTGGGGCACAAAAAGCTCGTAGAAAACGTAAAAAGCTGTACAAAAAGCGTAAACAAGAGAAATCAGACTTAGAGAAAAAGAAAACAGAAACTAAACCCAAAAAGCGAGTAAAACTCGCAGCCAATTTTACAAACAAGCCAACTAAGGCAAGTGATGAATCAAAAAATAAAGAAGCAAAAAGCTCAACTACAAAGGAAGTAAAATTACCTACAACTACACAAAATACAGGGGCACAGATCCCCCTACCCTCCACAAGTGGACTTAACTTACGACGATCAGAACGTATGGCTGCCTATAGGCAGAGAATGGGCCCTACAAAGCCTAAAAAGCTCAAAAAAGCTTCACATGACGTGATCGACGTAGACGCAATCAACGCAGTTGACTACACAGATGGAGAATACATCAACTATTTCGCGCCAGATCCAAGCGAATTACTAAAAAATGAGACTGAAATCTCATCTGAAGAATCTGAAATTGACTGGAGTAGCGACGATGGTCAATCGATAATAATGTCGCTCACAGACGATGACGACGAAATTCAATCAGTCATCGAACAAGAGAAAGTTTATGACGCATCTTCGGACAGCAGTTCTGACTCAGATTCATCAAATAATAACAATAAGAAACGCAGTAAAAAAGATGCTGACCTAAAGAAAATTACAATATTAAAACGACCTTCACAGAAGGAGATAGAAGATATGATAAAAAGAGATCTCGAATTTGACCCAACAGAGGTCTACGATAAAGCAAATGAAGCTGAAAAAAACAAAATCAAGCAAAAGTTTATCGAAAATTATACAAAATTGTCGAAAAAGATGAAACCACGTCTAAACATGTGCGTACAAAAAATAGTAGGAGACGCATCTATGAAAAGATACTTTAAAATTCAGGAACAACTTGAAAACTTAAAAAAGAAGGAAAATTACGAAAAATTACGCCAAGATATGGCAGATAGACGAGAAAAACGAATTCTAATGGAAAAAGCTAAGAAAAAGCTCGAACAATTACAAAAAGATGACTCAACGTAATTTATTACGAAAAAATCGGTAAATTTTCGATTAAATAGGTATCATACCTACCTAATAAAATTTGCATAAAAAATTTTCTAGACAATTTTCATTTATTCCTGAACCCAAAACTTAACCAACACAGTTGGAATTTTTCAAAATGGAGAATAATTCGCAAAGTTAATTTTTCCCTGTAAATTCCCTCGAAGGGAAAAAGGGAAAAATCTTATCTATTAAATGTAGACAAACGAAGAGCATTTCGATTTCGACTGTTTTCTCGCGAAATAACGAAGACGTAAATTTCAAGTGACCAAGTGCGATCGCGAGTGATTCGAACTATTTACAAGACTCAGCTATTAAGCTGTACTGTTTAATTTGTGAAAAAATTGCTATCGATCATCAAGAAGATGAACCAAATGGGACTATTGGTAATCCGCATCCATCCGAGAAATGGAGTCCAGGATGCAAAAATACCTATCACGATTCGATCAGCGCTAGGCAGTAAATCTCAAGCCGTAGTGGTATGGAAATTAACCCGAATTCTCGAAGGGTTAAAAATCGAAGATCAAGTGGATCTAAATTCGAACAATGCGACTGAAATACGAATTATCCGAAAAGAATGGACACAGGATCAGCTGAAAATCAAAATCACGATCAATGAAGTCACAGACTCGTACGCGATTTCAGAAGCCACTGTCCGACTCATCTATAAGGTACTTGGCAGATATTAAATTTTACGAATCGTAAAAAATTCGACAAATTTCTTAAAAGCGACACAGTCGCAACTATTTCGATAAATTCAGCCGCAGGCTTAGCTTACGTAGATATAAGTTTATATTGACTAGACTTTAAGCTGTAAATTTATTTCTCAATAAAATTTTTCGACTTAAAATTGACTCGACTATTTATTTGATAGAATAGACTTAAAACTATGGTAACTACAGGTAACGTGATTTGACTAGAATAAAACCGAATTTGAAATTCGCCTCCAAACTACAAGTTCCAGATACGTAAGTATTAGGTACCTAGAGGTAAGTACTACCTACTGAATCAAATTGATTGCACAGCGATACCTAAATTCGAAATGAAAAATTTTGAAACACATTTTGAAACCCAAATTCATGTACTAAATTTGCTACAAGCAGTCGTATTCGATTTCAAAGTCAAAATTTTCACATTTGAACAAACTAGCAAAAATAGAC
The DNA here is from genome assembly GCF_950023065.1 of Planococcus citri. Classification (NCBI taxonomy): domain Eukaryota; kingdom Metazoa; phylum Arthropoda; class Insecta; order Hemiptera; family Pseudococcidae; genus Planococcus; species Planococcus citri. The sequence goes on along the minus strand of NC_088679.1, from coordinate 11,449,471 downwards.
AGGATTTTTCTGAGAATTCGTCAATCACGACGAACACCACATTTGGCAACATAGCCAACAAAACACATCTGCACTCGAGCTGATTATATCAGCCGATTTTTGATTAGATTTTTTCACCTAAAACAACAAAAAATAATTAAAACGAGACAACATTAGAAAAATATTCTTATACTAAAATAATCACAGATTAATTACGAAGACATCTATCGAAGCAGAATTTGAAAAAATTGCTTCATTCTACATAAATTTACGCAAAAATGTGTTCAACAAGCACAGTTTGACAAGTTTTCGATTGGAAAGCAAATATTCCAAGAAATCAAACGTAGTTACAACTACAACGACATCGCTTACACGAACGGCTTGCAACCAGCCGCCTGACCGGCGCCATTTTCGCCAACTGAACGCTACGAACGTAGAGAGAACGGGTGGTGGGGTACAAAGATAAGCCAACACAACCGGCTGCATCGAGCGACACGCCGTACAAATCGAGCCATTAGTATTTGTTCTCTCGTGTGCCTCGCATCGAATTTTTACGCCTGTGCCTTTTTTCGGGTATTTTTATGCGAAATTTATTTTCAAAGCGTTTAATTTGTGCTGTTTATTGCATATAACAATCGTGAATGTGAAAATTCAAACATTTCGGGTAATTTTCCGTAGAATTTTTCATTTTTTCGCGATCACGTGGTCGTCGGTAGTGTATCGTGCGATTCGAGTCACGAACCGATTCCTTTTTGGTGAAGTGCGATTAATTTCTTACTTTTGAGCTCGAAAGCTCACATATCAATCGCGAGTGCGAATGTCGGAAGGTGAGAAAGTTTACGAATTTCCACCTATTGAAAAGCGACTCGCGGATATAGACCCTCAGTGGAAAGTATCGGAAAATCCTAACGTACCGGATTCCGACGTTTTAGCCGTTCAAAATCGCGATTTTTGTGCTTATCACACAAAGAAATTCGGGCTCGCAACCAAGCCCGGTGACTGGATCCGAGTAGCGCGAAAAATCGTGAAAGAGGCCAAACCTGGACCAGACGATCCAACTTCGAGTACTCAAGGTACAGATAACGACAAAAAAGGTAAGCTTTAGTCTTATTACAATTACTTTGCTTTTAAAATTGCATGAAATTTTTCAAAAACCGATCGTATCGTGTTGAAGTGTCGTTCTTATCGCGAATTTTTCTTTTGTTTTTGGCTATTTCAGATGTCAGCGTATCCGGCTCTAACGTGCGAAAAATGCAAAAAAGTAATTTACCACCCGTCGCCGTCCGGAAACCTCCAGGTTTCAGCCGCCGTGCTGTCCGTAAGTGACTGCAGTCACTGCTTCCATAGCGATTGTGTCGACGATATGTTCGTTGAAGCTCGGGCAAATGGATCGATGATGGTAATTTGCCCACACAATCGCTGCTCTGCGCGCTTATACAACAGCCAAATCAAAGTGCTGCAACCTTCGCTCCAGGCGATCAATCTACGTACGCTCGCCGATTCCACCGTGCAATGCGAAGCCCAATACTGGGAAGACCTTCATAACGTTGAAAAACAAACCAACGTTACTCTCGAGAGCCAACTTACGCGTTCGAATCAAGAAATCGAAAGATTGAAAACTGCACTCGCAAAAAGCGAGAAAATGTACCAATTTGCCCTAACAAAGGACAAGACCGACCGTTCTCGATCACGATCTACAGGATCGAATAAATCAGCGAATATTGCTGCTCAGAACGTAATTCCACCAACTGGAAGCTCAATTCCAGCATCTGGCACAGCCAGCATTTCGAACGTAAACGCCGGTGCGTCGACGTCAGCAGCATCTACGCCATCCTATGCAGCAGCAGCTGCCAAACCGCAAAACACGTTCGAGGATATAGCAAGGCCAAATCATGAGTACCGACCACCGCTAAATTCGATGCAAAACCAACTTTCAGGTTCGACCGGGCGCCCAGCGCCAAATTTCACACCAAATCCAGCAATTCGTGGACCACCCCCGACTCCAACATATAATTCTAGGCAACAAATGCCACCGCCGCCACCGCCAAATCAATCAACGGGACCGCGAATGAGTCGAGCATCACTATTTCGTACTCGGCAACAACCGAACGACGATTTAGCAGCGATGAGACCTCAACCTGTACCGCTAGGTGTACCTGTATTGGAGCAACAGCCACAATACGATGACCAAGGTGCATTGCTAAATCCACCGGAAAACGCGCCGCCAGCAGCCGACCCACCTCAAAATCGTAGTATCTTTCGAACAACTACGCCACAGGAGCGTAATTGACAAGAACGTAGAGGACCAATGGAGCAAAGCGCTCGCGGCCACAACAGATTTTTTAAACGATACGGCATCAAGTCGACAATTTTTAAGCCATTTTTCCCGCTAACGTTCTATCCGGTTAGATATACCCTACTCGGTGTATTTAATCGTCAAGGCGGCACGAATACGGCGATAGCCGCTCAAGATATTTTAATGATGGGTGATGGGTACATTTTTGGAATGGCCCAATATATCCTACGATTACGAGAAGAAGCGTTAAATGCTTTAAACCCGAATATGTACAGACGCAATCTCGACATAGTCGATTTAATCACGTATTTGACATCGCTCAAAATGCTACCGCCTCGTATCATGGTATCAATCGGTACATGGAATATGATAAACGGCATGACAGCGGAAGTATTCCGAGCTCACTTTACGACATTGCTACGACTTTTACGTAAATACAACGTAAGAGAATTATACATCATGCCGCTGGTAGTGTTCCCAGAACAAAACCCACAACTTGTCAGAAATTACACCAGAGTCTTCACAGACACCTGGTCTCGTACCTTCACTGGTATTATTGAAGTTCTCGCTCCAGAGAATTATTTCGGCTCAGTCCGACCTAACATGGATGGACATGGTCCATATTTCAACATTAACATCTTCGAAGACTACGTAATTGCACTACGCAATGAACTCATCATGGTGCCAAAGGACGTGAAAGAACGCCAGCAAGAAGAGGAAGAAGAGGACGAAGGTAATGACTATTACGATCGATACAGCGACACAGCTTCGCATCACTCAGAGTCATACGAAAGCGGACCTGGAACCGGAGATGAAGGATACACTACGTATCAAAACACTTTCGAAGACGTTTCGCCACCAGGCTCGAAAGTTCAACAAGAACAAATTGACATGGAAACCGACGAGAACATTAGCCCAGCTAAAAATCAAACGGTCCAGCGATCAGTACCGGTACCAGGAGGCGCAGTTTTAATGAATGTCTCTAACAATTTATTCAATAAAGCATACGATGAATTGGAGCAAACAAATGCACAATACGCGAACGTAGGAAATTCATCACAGATGAGCGTACCGGCAAATCAGCAACAGCTGCAACCTCCAATCATCAAGCCACCGGAAACAATTGAGAGTTTCGGTAATCAAACATTGAATAATACTGACGGATCAATTTCGAATACTTCGAATCAAAACTTGCAACAGCAAGAACAAATGGAATTTCAAACGTCAGAAAATACGTCGCAAATTGGATCTACTTCATGCCCACCGTTAACGCCAGGCACACCTCAGGCGATTGATAACTCACGTTTGCTAAATGCAGCAAATTTTGCGAATAGCACACCACTTCCTCCGCGCCAACAAGGCGCAGCGACCATCGACGATAGCAGTAGTAATGATAGCTCAAAAGTTACCATTACAGACGACGTCGCCGAAAATACGAAAAACTAACTCGATTACAATCGTAAGTTTTTAGAAGCAATTCTATTTTTTGAAACTGGTGAAAATTTTGAAAAATTGGTACAAGCAAACGACTCACAAAAAAGAAAAATCATTTTGGCAATTCTGAAACACAGTTTCGAAGTCAAAATTGTAGGTACCTATCCGAAAAAAAGTAGGTACTGAAAAATTCAAAAAAGGTTTGAACCTAGGGCTATAATCACCAGTATAAAATTATCCAAAATAAACCACTCGAAGTCTATTTCATTTTTTCGTAGTTTCGATCTTGTTTAATTTTAAAATTTTTCAAATCGAGTGGAATAACGTAAATATTTCAATTACGAGTCTGACTATTTATAACCAAATTCCACAGCGAATTTCAATTTTGACATTTTCGAAAAATTCGAATAATCTTACCCACAGGGTATAATTTGATCAACTTATTAATCTTCTTTGTGTTCAACAGTGAAAGCGAACGAGTATCAGCAATAAATCAGCGGCTATTCGGCCAGAGTGTCTTATGACTGGCGCATCGGTACCGAGGCGAGGCAAAATTCCGCCGATATGATCATTTTCCATCGTCGTCGTAATTTCTCGATTATCAACTTTAACATTCGACGTTATAATGTGGTTCGATGAATATTTCATTACGTTGTATTTTTCTGGTTGATGTTTTGTGCTCATTTGTTGTTCATAGAGATTAGTATGTTGTTTTCGGCCACAGGCTGTAATTTTTGTTTATTTTTCATTTTTATTTTCTCGTTGGACTAATTATTTTATAAGTTTGAATTTTGTGTTTATTTTTAGTTTTCGATGTGATATCGAAAGATTGTCCAACTTTTGTTTTTATTTTTATATTTGTAAAAGTTTGCATTTTTTCTTTACTTTGTATATTTTTCACCCGATTAGGTACGAGACATGCTACTACATGTAGCCACAAGCACGCGTACTCATTGGTTCACAGTAACCAGGCGTTCGGTTCGCAGCTCGCTCGCGTCTTGTTCAGTGTTATGCCTCGTAAATGTTTTTGATCGGGAGTTTGAAAAAATTGTTAGATTAGGGAAAAGTCTTTATTTAGATTACTTTTGGATTTTTTCGTACGTAGTTACGCAATACATACCCGATGTCTGAGCTTCGTTTATGTTGTACTTGTTGATTGTACGTATCTTCGGATTCGGCAGTGGACGGTATGATGTAGCGAAGTGAAGCATTGTGGGAGTGTTGCTGACTGGGTACGAGGGGCTAAAATGTCTTACTCTGCCTCGATTATTCCCACAGTGGAACACCACGGGGGGCAGACACTGTTCCCACAGGGACCAGCCTTACAGTTCCGAAATATCTTCTCTATCTTTATCCGTGCTTTCCCCGACTGGTTCTACTCGTTGAGTAAAGCCACGAAGGGGCATATGATAGAGGGGAGATATGCCGGACCTGTAAGGGAATTGTAGGGCTTAATAGTAATTGGTAACACTGACGAGCGTCGCGATTAGGGGCTACAAGCCCAAGGAGCGGCGCTGCGGCCGACGTTATGTATTTTGAGTGCGAAGCGTACGGTCGTGTTCGGGTATATAATCGTGGTGAATGTATAATAGCCATAATTGGCATGATAACGTATAATATAGTTTTAGAAGTTTTATATTAATTTAGTGATTAAGTGAAATTGTGTACGTGTTAACGTAAGTCTTATGTAAAGACATTTTGGTATTGTTTTATATATTATTTCTTGTGTTTTATTGTAATACATCTTGTTACACACGTGTCTTCGCGTATCATTGAATCTCTCACACTTGTGATATTGTGATCCTTGCCGGGGTAAGTCTATGATCTTATAGTTAATAGCTTTTGCCATACTACTGAGAGGTATAGATCGTCATAATATTTACACAATGGTTCTTTTCACGAAAAAAGGTAACGACATTTTTTCTAAAGATTTATGCCATTATTTTAGAAACAATTCTGAAAATATCATCTCAAAAACGCTGATTGGAGTTAGGTACTTTTGGAGGGAGGAGGGGAGAGGTAGAGGTATTATCAAGGTACATATTATCGGGATCGCTATTCAAAAAGTTTGAACGTTCATTTCGAAGAAAAAAAACACACACATCCAGTTTTTGATTTTTTTCAATAGAAAATAAAATGGAATTAGGATTTTTACCATTTTGTTGAATTTCATCGAAATAAGATGTACAATTGTACATTGATACATTGATACAACCATCAAAATGATTTATATTTTAAAATTTTGACAAAGTACTGTGCCACTGGAATTATTTTTTTAAGGAAAAATCGTCTCCTTTCCGAAAAAAAAAAAAAAATGAAATAAAAGTCTCAAGACCAGGTAAAAGATACTCATCAGTTACCTACTGATCGAGAAATCACTTGAAAAAAAAAACTCAAGTGTTGATAAAGAACGAAAAAACTTCAAATTAATTAAAATTTCCAAAAAAATAATTACCTAGATATTTATAATGTTTTTTTGCTTTTATAATATGTACTCTTAAATTAGTCAAATATTTCAAAATGAAATCAAGAAAACATCCCATTTACCTAACACGGAGTATATAACTTGACTTTTCAGATTTTTTCTAAATTTTGACCCTTTTTTGGAGCAGTTATAAGCTTCGCGGGATAGGGCCAAAAAAATACGTTCACATTCGTACTCAGCGACCTCAAAAACATATACCATTCGATATGTAACTCGACTTTTTCGTGAATTTTCGAAATTTTGGGCCCCTCTTCGGGGCACAGAGGGACATTGAGGGATTAGATACAAAATATAAGTTTATATTCGAAATCATTGACTTCAAAACCATACAAGTCGATATATCACTCGACTTTTTCATGATTTTTTGAAATTTTAGGCCCCTCTTTGGGGCACAGAGCGACATTGAGGGGCCAGACCGAAAATGTAAGTTCATATTCGTACTCAGCGACATCGAAAACATACCATTCAATATCACCCGACTTTACACGATTTTTCAAAATTTTGACCATTTTTTTGGGGCACAGAGGGGCTTTAAACGGTTGGGCTCAAAAATAATGTTCATATTCGTACTCAACGACCTCAAAAACATACCATTCGATATGTCACTCGACTTTTTCGTGATTTTTCGAAATTTTGGGCCCCTCTTTGGGGCACAGAGGGACATTGAGGGATTGGATCCAAAATATAAGTTCATATTCGAAATCAGTGACTTCAAAACCATATTAGTCGATATATCACTCGACTTTTTCGTGATTTTTCGAAATTTTGAGCCCCTCTTTAGGGCACAGAGGGACATTGAGGGATTGGACCCAAAATATAAGTTCATATTCGTACTCAGCGACCTCGAAAACATACCATTCGATGTATCACTCGACTTTTTCGTGATTTTTCGAAATTTTGGGCCCCTTTTTGGGGCACAGAGGGACATTGAGGGGCCAGACCCAAAAAATAAGTTCATATTCGTACTCAACGACATCGAACATATACCATTCGATATATCACTAGACTTTCTCGTGTTTTTTAGAAATTTTGGGCTTCTTTTTGGGACACAGAGGGACATTGAAGGGCCAAACCCAAAAAGTAAGTTCATATTCGTACTCAGTGACCTCGAAAACATACCATTCGATATACGCGTATCACTCGACTTTTTCGTGATTTTTCTAAATTTTGGGCCCCTTTTTGGGGCACAGAGGGATATTGAGGGGCCAGACCCAAAAAGTAAGTTTATATTCGTACTCCCGACCTCAAATACATACCAGTCGATACATCAATCGACTTTTTCGTGATTTTTCGAAATTTTGGGTCCCTTTTTGGGGCACAGAGGGACATTGAGCGGTTGGACCCAAAAAATAAGTTCATATTCGTACTCAGCAACCTCGAAAACATACCATTCGATATATCACTCGACTTTACACGATTTTTCAAAATTTTGACCATTTTTTTGGGGCACAGAGGGGCTCTAAACGGTTGGACTGAAAAATAATGTTCATATTCGAATTCAGCGATATCGAAAACATATCTACTATTCGATATATCGCACGTCCAGACACGTTTTTCGAATATATGATTCAGTTGTGTGTTATTTGAAAAATCAAGCACTCCCTTCCCTCCCATCAACCCCCGGGAAGGGTTGAAGAATAATCAATGGTGGTTTGATTAGTAGTTGGGTGAGTAGAATATGTGAAAAAAATTGAACGAAAACGAATGATAGTAAGAGTAGTATAACTTTGACCAATTTATTAGACTGATCTTTTGAAACACCTACTCTTTTCACCCCTTTTTCTAGACATCCCATCCCCTTTGAGGCAAGAGTATCCAACGAAGTATCAAATTATCGAGAATTTGAAGGGGGACTGTTTTAGTTATGGTAGTTTTTCTCGTAAACCTATTACTTTCGGAGTAAAACGCCAAAAACATGAATTGGGACAGGTTTTAGCCCACTGAAAAAATTAGCTCCAGGGGTAAGAGGGTCAGTTTTTTTTTGGTAGTTCAGAGGGTCCATCTAAACACATTACCGAAGAAAAAAATTTATGTACGAATTTTTACCTTTTCGCCCTTGCTTTTTTACGTTATTTTCTCGCTCACAATAGTTTGACTAAAAATTGGAAAATTTTCTAAAAAAGAAATCAAATTTTCAAACAAAAAATCTATTTTAATTGAGTTAAACATCATATTGAAATAATCGAGATGAAATGCTTTAAAACTGAAATGAAATTTTCAAAAATTCATTAAATCGAAAAATATTACATGAAAACAAAAATCCAACATCTCTAATATTTGAACAAAATACAATCCCGAAATCGTAGAACTTTGACCTGACGTTCAAGAAATGTTGAACAACAAGCTATTGAAGCCCAAACTTGAATTCTTGTTGTCAGTTGGGAAAAACTTTCAACATTTTTTGACTAATTTTCTATCTGACGAGCCAATATTAATAATACCATTCGTATATGATGAAATTCGAAAAATTATTCGTGATGTTGGAGACAGATTTTTTTAGTGCAGGTTACATTCTCTGAAACTGATTTCAAAATTGAGACATGTAGCATACTCGTATCATTGGAAATAAGCTTGTTCAATTCTGTTTCAAAGATATTATAACGAAAAAGTTGGAAAAGTGCGCAGTTTTGAAGATATGCACAATGCTTTATTGTAAGTTCGTCAAACCAGGAACAAAATGGCCGTCTGATATACCCGATTTTGTAGTACCCTAATTCGGTGTACCTACACGAAGAATGCTTAAAAGTAAAATTAAAAGAAGAATCTTCGGTCACTCGGTATATGCTTACATGCAATCGATAAATTTCAACGTTGAAAAATAAAAATTGGTACCTTAATTGACCAAGGCACGAGTTTTTCGTTTTCATCAGCGAGTAATAATTCAACGTACGGTACCTACTTAGGTACCTAATTTGAGAAAAATTGAGCAATCGCGAAAACAATTTTCTCAAAAGCTCTTCACAAGTTTTCTCAAAATTTCAAATAAAACAGTCAATAAGGACACATGAAAAAGTGACCCTTACAGGAATAAAAATTTGGTAGCGTATTTTCGGAGTTAGCCACGAAGGGACTAACTCGCAAAGGTAAAAGCTGTACTTAAATCCATCTCAATATCACATTTTATTCAAAACTTTCCTATTTTGGAATCTAAGGGTTCAAAAAACAAAACATAACAAAAAAAAACTCACCCTAATGGATTGCTATAGTAAGTCCTTCGAAGATTCGGGCGCCAAGCGTCGCGTCCTTTCAACTGCTCAAAGCTCAAGGTCGACGAATCGACGATCGAAGAACACCGAAGATCGCGAAAAACGGTCACAAATTTCGACACGACACAAGACGTTAAAATGAACCGATTTGCAATTGCAACACGGTTTACGATCATTTAAGACGTCAAATCACGAGTCATGATTCGAAAAAATTCACGTTACGACAACTACGAATAAGACGACAAAAGCCGAGAACGCTTTAAAATAGTTACTATCTACGAATGACCGATCACGAAACGAAATATCTCTAATAAAAATTTTCGATCATCACACATCACACCGAAGGAAGACAGATACCTACTCGACAGTCGACAAACTCACAACTAGAACTAATTCTAATTTTAATTCTCACTCTTCGCTCAAATAATTCGACAGAAAGAATACCAGCCTACGCATTGGATTGAGGGAAAAAAGAGATAAGGATTCACTATAGCATAGTCGTCACGTCGATAACACGTAAACTTGACAAGAATATTCGGGAAGGAATATTTTTGCAACCAAATCGAACGTACGAGTACCGAATGAAACACAAAAGATTCTTCAGGTCTGTCTAGTATTTCTTGGTAATTTTAACACAGAAAAGATAAGAATATAACATTTTCGTTTCCGAAACTACGCAATTATTATCCTGCTATCTTCACTCCTCGCCATCAAGGCACCAATCACCAGTTCTAACTTGGAATTTTTTCCATACGTATGGCATATTGTCAGAGTTGAACCAGAAATCAACTTGCTTTTTCGTATCGAAATTTTGATGCAATGATTTGGAATGCGATTTGACTTTTGAGTACCTAAATAATTTGTTTGTATCAATTTTGAAATAAATAATTTACCTCCTCATCATGAAAATACCTATCAAAATTTACCCAATGAAACTGCTGAACAATAATGCAATCCTCTAGCGAAATACTAACAAGGGAGGTATCCTAATTGGTACACACATTTTTGAACCCGACACAGCTATATTGAATGAGCATGTAAAAATATGTACATCATCAGACAAAATTTAAGATGCTGAAGTGCAATTTCGATTTTCGATGGATTTCTAAAAATCAAATTTGAGCTAAAAAAATGAAAAAAAATCTAAATTTTATCAAGGTAACTTAGGAACTTGAAATTTGGTGCGTGCCATATTTTGGACTCCCCAAATCGATTGAAAACAGTTTCGGACCGTTCTGAGCAGTTCTGGAGCCTCCAGCATATTTTTAAGAGTAGAGATTTCCATAAAATTTTGCCAAATACAGCTGAATGTGAATGAAAGCTTGGTCGGTTCACCGTGTATACCTTATGCCCAAATTTCAAAATTCCAAATTATCAAAGCGTACCACAAAAGGTATTTAAATAAACTTTAGTACACATCTACATAAATACATAAGTACGTGTGCTCGCAACTGGTGCTCGTTGTTTTAGAAAACTGAAATTTCCATAATGTTACCGGAGACTCAGAACGCCTTGAAACCACCTCTAGTCTACTCAGAATGTTGAAATTAGGGCACAGTACCGAGTGAATTTTAACTTTCAAATATCAACAATTTTCTAGAGGTTTCAGAACTTCCTGATCCATTTTGGGGGTCAAAAATACAGTGCATACCAAATTTCAGTTTTTTAGGTCAATTTTCTGAAATTTTGATTTTTTTTCATTTTTGACCTAAACTGGCTAAACTTGATTATTTTAAATTCAACTTCTCGCAGGTATTCAAGTAGAAATTACTTTTTCGAATATTTTTAAGGCTCACTCATCATTTTTAGAGCCGTCGTTTTTTTTTTTTTTACTTCTAAAAACACAAATTTTCAAAAGCTTTACAGCCTTCTCATTCAACTTTTAAAAACATGACATCTAACGATTTTTTTTTTGTTGAAAAAGTCACTACTTTTTTAACTAGTTTTTTCCATCAGATTTTCAAAAAGCTCCCCCATAAAAAAAAATCAGGAAAATTTTTAAAAAAGCTTGAAATTAGAAGAAAACTTTGTGTACAAAGTATTTTTCAATTTTAATTAGGTATAATTTTTTTTATTTTTTCACGATTTTTTTTGGGCTAAATTCACTACCAATTTTTAAAATTACTACCTACTTTTTCACTACTTTCACTACCTGTTGGATAACATGTCTCACGTTTACCCCTCCCCCCCCCCAAAAAAAAATAACGTACATGGAATTTGTTTCGAAAAAATTACTACTTTTTCACAATTTTTTCACCACCTTATTTCAACTAAATTTTCGAAAAACTCTCCACTCGCACCCCATTTTTTTTTTGTTGAAAAAGTGACTACTTTTCACAATTTATTTGACTACCTTTTTTCAGCCCAATTCTTGTAAAAAGCTCACTCAGCCCTCATTTTTTACAAAAAAATCACAATTTTTTCACAATTTTGGTTCACTACCTTTTTTCAACCAAATTTTCAGAAAAAACTCTCCACTCGTCCCCCATTTCTTTTAAGAAATGACCACTTTTCACAATTTGACAACCTTTTTTCAGCCAAATTCTTATGAAAAGCTCTCCACTCGACCACCCCCCCCCCCCATTTTTTTGGAAAAAATCACTACTTTTTCACAATTTTTTCATCACGTTTTTTCCAACTAAACATTCAAAAAGCTGTCTACTCGACCCCCATTTTTTTCAAAAAAAATCACTACTTTTTCACTATTTTTTTTCAGTACCTTTTTTCAACCACATTTTCAAAAAGCTCTCCACTTGACCCCCATTTTTTTTGAAAAATCACTACTTTTCACAATTTTTTCAGCCAAATTTTATTAAAAAGCGTTCAATCGACCGACCCTCATTTTTATATTTTTTCATAATTTTTTTCACTGCTTTTTTTCAACCAAATTTTCAAAAATTAAGCTTTCCACTCAAACACCCTTCCCCTCCACTCACAAAAAAAGTTCCTGCAAAGAACATTAAAAAATTGAACAGAAAAATTGAGGGGAAAAAATTTCAAATCGCAAAAGCGCTGTTTATCCTTAGAAAATGTTTATTGGAAACAAACTTTTCGCACACAAGTTTTTCATTGGTCAATTATCCAACTCATAAAACAGAAAGATTATGAAAATTTGAACACTGATGAAATAATGGTAGGTAGTGGAAATATTCAAGATGTAATTTATACCAAGAAGGTTATTCATGAACAGAAAATTAGGCCTTCTTGTACCTATCAAAATAATTTTCGTCTTGGTAAAGTACTAAAGTAATTTCCACGCCTGAAAAAAAATGAAAATAGAAAATCGAATTTTCACAAGAGTCTTCACTTCATATGTCTAACACGAAAGGAAATACTTTTTGAGTCTCATTGTCAGTTTCAGTTTATCAACTCATGTTAAGGACCAATAACTGAGATTCAAACAATACCTATTCAAGTTGAGACTACGTAAATTTTTACGTACTCGATCGTATTCGTATAAAAACTGAGATGAGTAGCTCAGCTGCACAATAAATCAAACCCAGTATAAAAAAAAAATGTAAAAATAATAATAAATAAATTTTCAAGTTCTCCGAAATTGCAAAAGAATTGAGTTTCCAAACTAAAGGACACCAGTTGTAAAGTTTTATGTTTTTTTCTTTGTTTCAGAGATTTCAAGTATGAAGCGATTCAATATTGTGCGGATTGCCTTTCCACCTGATATAACGTGGGGAACTGGGTAAGTGTTACTTGAGAGTTTAAATGTGCCTTGAATGACATTTTATCTTAGGCTACGTTTTAGTTGGAACTTAGAAGTACAAAATTACAACGAATTGACCATCAGTCAATATTTTTATCACTCTGTAGGTACCTAATATTATTTGGCATGAAAAATATCGAACAATAATGCAAGGCTTATCTCGGCATCGTTGTCAGGTGTTTCCTTTCCTGATTCAATATGCTCATAAAATAGAAACTTTCTCCTCGTCTGCCTTTGATTGTAGGTACATTTATTTTCAAATTCAGTGAGCACTTTTCATGAAGGGTCATTCAGTTTTTTGAAAAAATTTAATTCGTAATCAAAATAGACGACGATGTAAGTACATAATGTCTCAAAAATTTCTAAAAGTAGAAAGTGGGAAAAAAACTTGAAAACTTTTCTCACCTTTTGCAAAGTGCAAAATTCAGATGTGAGTACCTCTATCTACGTTGTCTTTCTCTTCAGTACCAGACAAGAATGTAAAAACAAATGTAACAGATGCTACGCAATAAAATATTTTTCAAAATTTCGTCACACTTACCGAATCGTTGCGATGGTAATTTATTGGACTGGGAGCATTCTAAACTGAAACAAAAAATAATACAAAGCTACGATTAATTAAAACAGAAACCATTAACCAGACCATGAGACCAAACATGGCAAAATATGTGTTGCAAGTATTTTTTTCCCTTGGCAGTCAGATTTAAAATTCAAAATATGTACGGACTAAAGATTCCTTATTTTAAGAAAAATAACATCAAGGTTTTTGAAATACTTCGGTAAACCGAATTAAAATCAGGTACGTCAATAGATTCAGTCTCTTGTAAAAATAACCATTGTCTATTCCACGTTTCAGAACAAAAATACCACGATATAAGTAGGTGGATTTCTTTCCTGGGTTGAAATTTAAAAATCGAATTCTCTCTCGTAGGTACAAAATTAAAACAAATGCTACTTCCACTTTCGAACGTACATAGCAGCACCTTCCGGACCAAGCATATTTCAACGAAAGGGTTAAATAAAGAACAATAATTACAGGGTAGAGAGAAGCTTCGAAGGAAGCACGACAGCAGCACTTTCCAGTCGAAGCATATTTTACCGAAAGGGTTAAACGGAGAACGAACGAAATTGAGCTGTAAACCCTTTATTTGTTCTTCGAATAGTCGAACTCATAAATCTATGTTGTTCTCTGTTTAACCCTTTCGTTCTTTCACAATTATAAACCCCAGCTTCGATGATTATTTCGAAGAGGGCGCTTGAATTTATCGAAAGGGTTAAAAAAGAGTACAAAATAATGCCAGGAATACTAGTGTTTCTTTTACTAGATGATACCAAGTTACCAACATATAAGTCGAATCGAGTCCATTTGAACATTTTACTTTACAGTTTACTCAATGCCTTCATGGCTTCGTGAGGTTAGGTTTGAAGTTAATCTGTAATTACACATCTTAAAAATACATACACACACAGTCACACACTCATATGGTTTTGCAACTAAAATCTGTAACCATTCAAATATTCAAACTCAATTTTTTTTTTTTTTGGAGGCAAATTGGAAAACACTGCATTTTTATTTAATGATACAAGTTTGAAACTTTTCAGTTTTTAGACACGTCTTTTCCAGTTTTTTACCCAATTTATTTCAAAATCACTGTAAATGATCAGGATTTTTGCTAAAAAAAAAAAAAAAAAAATGCATTTTGGATGATTTGCAATATCTAACATCATAGAACTAAAATGAAAAATGATTTTCAAATAGGTAAATCAAATCTAGGAAAAGAAAACGAAAAATTGAGAAAATTTCAAAAATCTAAGGAATAAATGCATCAAGTACCTACGTACCTACTCTCTTTTTTTGAAATATTAGAGATTTGGAGAATTTTTTGGCATGTACAATTTCGATTATTAAAAAAATCACAGATCCTAACATGGCGAAAATTTGCAATAAATTGGCCAAAAAATTGAACCATTTCACAATTTTGAAGAAAAAATAAAAATTAAGTGGTTTGAATAACTGTATAGGTTTGAAGCATATTCATAACCTACTTTTATATTCCAGCAAAAGCTACGAATCAGGAAAAAATAAGCCTAATCAAAAAACAATTGAAAAAGATGTTCTAGAGGGAACTTTTTGAACTGGCACTTCGTGATTTGAACGAAACAAAGTTAGATCGAAAGAGCAATATGTTCTAAAATCTAAAACCCTACTCGTGAGTTGTAACCAAAATCAAAAATGTCAGATCCCAAACTCCATTCTCGGATTTTAGGCGAATAAAACAGTCAAAAATCTGGTTTTATGCGAATTTTTCATTTTTTTTTTTTTTTAATGAAAAAGTTCATTTTTGATCCTTCTAGAACAGCTTTGAGATTTATGGAAGAATTCAACAGTTTGTGGGAGACCCCAAAAAGGTCAAATTGCAGAGGCGGATTAAAGAAGGGTAGAGAGAGTATCAACCCCCCCCCCATTATAATTGAAAATTTGGAATTTGTCGGCAAAATTGTTAATTTGCCAACAAAATCCTAAAAAATATTTTTTTTTCAAAAATTATTCTCTACAAATTGAATTTTAAAAATTTCAATTGTGGAAAAACTTCACTACTTTTCACATCAAAGTTACTGCTGTTTTGCTTCTTGAAACTATAAATTTTGAAAGTCTTAAAATTTCAAAAACCCATCGATCGAATTTTTAAGAAGTTAAGATCAGAAAAATCGAATTCTTACATTAAAATTGATGTTATTCTACTTTTCAAACTTTAAATTATCCAAAATTTTCATCCACGCTTCATTGCTTGTCCTATTTTTTTTTTTTTTTTTTTCAAAATGAACTTTGCCTTTGCTTTGCTCGGGTCCGTTTGTTTCTTGTTTTGAAATTTAAAAAAAATCGTATTCTGACCCTGAAAAATTCCGAACTGAAAATGATAATTTTTATACTTTTTAAGAATTTACCTATTCGTACGAAAAATTATCCATGATTAAGAAATTCCCATTTCTAATTCAACTCTCCTCTTTCACCCTATCCTGGTTTTGAATCTAAACGTAGGTAAGTACTCTTTTTAAAAAATAAAAAAAATATTTTTCTGTAGTTAAAAATTATTTTTTCCATGTTCAATTTTTTAGTTCATTGAGTTGGTCATCTCCATTGGAATATTATAATTTTTTTATTTCCCTACATGAAAACTACAGAGCATCTAAAATAGGCCAATTACTTTTACAAATTTCCGATATTTTGCCGTTATCCCTGTAAAGTAACCCCACCAGTACGTGATTCGAAAAAAAAAAATGATAATAGGACTCAGCTTGGGAAACATGGAGAAAACGCTGGCAAAGAAAAATCCAAAAACACCCTAGACTAAAACACGTAAAACGAAGGAACATCGCGAGAAGCAGCAATGCAAAAAAAAAACAAAAATAAAAAAAACGACAAGACAAAACTCTCCTCCGAACTATAATTTATCAATGAATACTTAAACTGAAACAATTTATTTCAAAAGAGGATTAAAAGTACAAACGATTAAAAAGGCAAATCCTTCGCGCGTCCTTTCTCTCTCTCTCACTCACTCCATTTCTGTCTCCGCTCGGAGTTTTAGCCTCGATCGGATGAAACGGGGGAACGGAAACGGTGAAAAAAACAAGCTATCCTTTGCCTTTTCTCACTGACAGAAGTACGTATTTCTTCACGAAAATGTGTACCTTCTTCCTTCTCGGCTGGCGTGCCATGGCACCGAGATAAAAACATTTCGCGATATTTTTCACTCTCGCGGGAATTATCGCGAAGATACCTACGTATTTGAATGTTTGTCCTTCTCCCACGTTCACTCGTTCTCTTTTTTTTTTTCTTCAACTTGTACTTTTTTACGCGAATGCCGCCGACGAAGCGACGCGACGCCGCCATCCACGGCGCTATCTTTCAAATGTTATTCGGCGTGTATCGAGTTCACCACCTCTGTATCCTTCCGGCCCTGTCCTACACGTTTGTTCCTTTTTTTGTGACTGAAAAAGTTCGCTTAGTTAACGTACCTACGAAGAGAAAAGGGGGTAAAACGCGACATTCCTAGACCATTCATCTTCACCGGTATCATTTCTTAAGATGTTTCTTTCGATCCCTCTACTGCCTACTTATGCATCGAGGTTTTTTTTCCCTTGGATAGTTCGTCGTGGAAAGAAGGAATAAATAAATAATCACGAAGGGAATTCTACTTACAATAAACCAATTACGAATAAATTTTTGCAAAATTTCGAATGCAATTCGCTATAATTTCCTCCAGAAACTTCATATCATTTTGGAAAAATCAAAAATGAACTAGAGCACCTATAACTCTGTAGGTACCACAAAATTTCAGCAGTTCCAGTTAAAAAGTAAATTTTGACCAATTTGTGAATCATTTCAGAAAATATGAGCCAAAAAGACTCGAAAACAATCTCAATTTGGCAGAGACGGATCGAAGCAATGCTGTTTGGGAAGTCGGGGGGGGGGTGTTGAATTAAAAATGTGAAGTTCTTAATCGTGAATAGTTTTTTGAACGAATAAATCCTAACTAAGAAACCTTTTTGAACTCGCAATCCCCAATTTGAACCCACATTTCAGCTCAAAGTTCATTCTTACACTTATGGTAAATTTTGCTTAACTTAAAAAAGCAGCTGTTTTAAGGGGGATTTTCAAACTTTCTCATGATATATAGATTTTTTGAACAAAGCGAACCAATAAAATTAGAATCTCCCCCTCGAAAAAAAATTCGAATTCATTTTCAAATGGGTTTGAAATAAGTATGTGAAAAAAAAATCCAAACAAAGAGACCAATTTGGTTTAGGAGGCCTAGATCGGTTGAAATTAGGTCATTTGAAAAAAATTTTAGCACATAGTGATTACTAGGGCTAGGATTTTTAAGCGCTATCAAACACGTTTTAAGCGCTATAAAAAAGCAATAAAAATGTAAGAAAAAAGCAAAAACAAGCGCTATCAAATCCTACCATGTTACGTATCAAAATGAAGGTTTTTTCAAACCGAGCAAGATACCTCCTTTAAATATATGTACAACTTGAACCAAAATGAACTAAAAGATGAAACGGAGAAAAAGAAGGAAAAAAACCAAAACTAAAAATTTAATAAAAAATAAAAATTGAAAAATGAAAACTGAATCTGTTATTTTTCAGTTTTTCCTCCCTTGTTTTTTTGAACTCATCTTTTTTTAACATTTATTTTTTTTCAAAAATGTGCAAAAAGTTGATAAATTTCTGTATTTTTGGAACTAATTTCTTCATTTTACCAATTTTTTACCAAAAAAAGCGCTAACGACGAAAAAAAGCCCCAAAAAAGCAAAATTTCCGCCTTTTTGGCCCAAAATAAGCATTTTAAAGCATTTACTCCCAAAAAAAGCAAAAAAAAGCACTATCAACTTTCACCATTCGCCTCAGAATGGAATGAAACGCAAAGAAAATATATTTATGCCGTATAGGGTGTTGCTACAAAAAAAAAGCATTATCATAAAAATCCTAGCCCTAGTGATTACTTTTCGAAACAGTTTTATCTACAAACTTTCAATTTTTTCATTTTTTTTTTCAATTTTGAAAATCATTATAAACGAGGAAATCATAATTTTTTTGGGAAACCAAGGAAAGTTTCTTCTTGAAAAGGATGCCATTTAGAATATTTTCGACACCAAAACGGAACAGGCGTGTTATTCATTTTTGAACATTTTTTAAATCATTTTTTTTTGTTTTTTTGTTTGGAGTGGGGAGGGGAGGGTAATAGTAGGTATAGAGGACCGAAAAAAATTTCTTCGCAAAATTTTTCCATTCTTTTCTGGAGGAGGGGGAGACGGAAAACGCTTTCTACAAGGAGATCAAAATGTTGATCTTGATAATGGGTTTATTTCGAAAAATTCTGAAACAAAAATGAAAAGTTTTCAACAAAAAAAATGGATAAATAGGTAGGTAGGTTGTAGGTATCTTAGGTACATGCTTCCTGATTGTTTGCGACATTGAAGTGCTCTATTCAAGGGGATTACATCTTTTTTTTGGGAGAGTGTAAAGAAGACATCATTTTTGAAAAGTGAAATATTTCAAAAAAATATGATCAGATAAATGGAAATTTTTCAGCAGTGTTTTTTTACATTCAATTTTTGATTTTGATTTTGTGTCAAACTTCTTTTAAGGAACTGCACTCCCTTTTCAAGAAGAATTCCTTCTCGGTCTTCCAAACAAAATGCTGAATTACTTGTACAAAGTCCCTCCCCTCCCCCCCCCCACGAAATAATTTAAAAACATGTACCTAATGAGAAATCGAATGTTTGTAAAATAATTGTTTGAACATATTTTCATTTGTGGTCAGAATCTTTCTAGAAATTAGAAGCTCAATAGAATATTTACTATGGAGGCAAATTGCAGAAGAAAGACTCAAAAAATGAACTTCACTGAAGAGCACTCAATATACGAAGGAAGAAACATAAAGTTGGATCTTATGATTTTTTGTTGCTTGCAACTCTCAAAGTAGTTAACTAGTTTTTATGGAAAAAATCTCTTACAAAATGAAAATATTAAAAAGTTATAATTAAGTAAGCATATCTACTTTGGCAAGGTCCCCGGAACACGAGGGAGTGGAAGATCTCCAACAAGGTGGACTGATACAGTCCGGAAAATAGTTAGTTGGTTCAGTTGCGAATGCGGCCACGCTAGCTCAAGACAGGGAGGAGTGGTGGTCGTTGTTGGGGGCACACTAGCCGCTTGCAACTATGACGTTGATGATGATAATCTAAACAATTTTAGTATTTTAAATTTCCACGTCAGAATTCATCGAAGTAACCATCACTTCAAGAAAAAAACTATAGATGTGTTCTTTTTACACGGATTTTGGCAGATTTTCGAGAATCTGGATTTTGGCAGATTTAGAATCCACAAGAATCTGCTTGGGTAGCAGCTTTTGAAAATGGATTTTGGATTTTACTTTGAAAAAGAAGGTTCGGGTAATTCTCAAAAATTTGGCAAATTTCTGCCCCACGACAATTTCTAGGAATTTCTTCAAAAGTATACAAGATATGTGAATTTTTTTTTCAGAACTTGATTCAATACCACCGGGGCATCTATTTAACTATTTAAACATGCTTAGACCCCCTCCCCCTCCCCACCTAGAATCGCTTGAATGGCCAAAAGTTCCTAGTCGTGTCCTGTCCGAGCACAGGTTTTTTTTTCAATCCCATTTTTATGATACAAATATGCATTTTATCAAAAAAACCAAAGTATGCAAAATTGTTCTACATGAAATTTTCTACATTTTGACACTATCAGTTGAACTCAAAACGTTTATCAAATAACTTTACTGGGGCTTCAAAGTCTGTCCCCGACTTTAATGTCCATCGCCGTGTTCATTTTTCAGATTTTTTTTACCAGTTTAAAAATATTTTTTTATGTGGGTAAATGGTCACACCGATTTGAATGGTTGATAAGAGTGCTATCCACATTTCAAAAGAGGAATGCCAATTAATTTAGCTCGTAAAAAAAATCGAAATACATGTGAAATGTTTACATGTCTCAAATTCAACTTCCATAGTCGTGTCTCAATATTTTCGCGGTAATATTCGGCTTTCTGTCCGAAAACAAGTATACAAATAGTTAAGGGGTATGTACTGTTACATTGATACAAGAAATTTCATTGAATGATATTTTCCAATGCCCTTTTTTTTGAGATTTTCTCACATTTTCCCTGCATAATTTTTTCCTCGTTGTGTCTTTAAGAAGTCTTAAAACCTTCCCTCACACTACCCCAGGGGGGGGGGGTTGATTGAGACCAATACCAAAAATGAGGTCGAGGGTATGTATATTTATGAGTCCAATTTTGAAAATTTCAAAAAAGTGTGTATTTTAAAATTTTCAAAATTGAAAAAAAAAATATTGAAATTTGCCAAATTTTTGAGAATTACCCGGCAGGTAATTCGCCTGACCGTTTGAATAATGATCAATTGTGTAATTTGTTATGCATCTTACATACCTTCTTAAATGTAACTAGTAGATAATAAAAGCATTTTAGTAGTCTTTACGAGTGTGTTTAGTGTTTTATTATTATTAGGATACTACTATGAATAGTTTGGACGGTTTTATCAACCTCATGGCTCATACCTCCTTTTGAGCTATCCAGGTAAGAGGTAATTATTCCCCTCTTAGGGAATAATTATAGTCCATGTCCAGTAGGAATAAATTACCAACCTCACTATATCATATTTCTAGTTTTTGAGGTTATTCTGATCACCCCCCTCTCCTTGAGAAATATTTTTTGAATAACCTCTTTTCAAGAAAGAAAACTCTTGTTGGTCTTCTTACTGTTTGAAAAAGAAAATAAAAAATAAAAAAAAAACAGAAAAATGAAATGAAAGAAATTTTTTAACATTTTTGGAGAGAAGTGGAGGGAGCTTTTTCTTGAAAAAAGAATAATTTAGAATTCTGACACATAAAAGAAAAATAAAAAAAGTACTCAGTTTTTCCTTCAAGTAAATATTTTGAGTACTTACTCGAGTACAAAATATATATTGGTTCTTTATTTCTTCAATTTTTTTGAGAAAGGAGGGGGGGGGTACTTAATTGGTTTGTTTGAAAATATTCCCGAAAAAAAATCCAATCCACCCTATAGCATCTCCCCTCAAAAATTTCAATTTGTTGATACTACTACGACGTAGGATATAAAATTGATGAAAAAGTCTATACAGTCAGCGTTTTCCTCCCACATCTCCTCACCGCATCCGCACAATATCTTCGCTATACCTTTTCTCGTGTCTTTCGTAATGATATGCAAATATTAGCAAAATAATTTTTAGCCAGAAAAGAAAAGCGGGAAAAAACTAACGACCGGATATTAGCGTAACTGTAAGAAAAAGAGGGTGCTGTACAAGAACCACGGCCAGCCAGGCAGGCAGGGCCACGTAGAGCGAGCTTAGTTTCGTCGAAACTCGTCCTCGAATACGTATTTACGAGTACGTTGAACAAAATCGACACAACCGAGGGTCCAACCAAAATCTATAGCTCATCAGATCGCTAATTTTACGCGCCGAGGGAAAACCAGCGACGACGTAGTTTTCGCATCGCATTTTGCTGTACAGTTCAATTCCGTCAAATTTGATTATTTATACAGTCGGTGTTCCCTTCTTTCAAAATGTTCACGTAGCATAGTTTAGAGTAGTACTTTACTCGATGTCGTGATGAAGTAAGAAAGAATGAATGATGCTCTGTGCCTACGTGGAATAAATAAGTATAATCTATCGAGTTTGAGTCCATAAAATCAGAATTCAGGCAGTTCAGAATTTCTGAATCGATCTGACCAAATTAAAAAACCCAAGACTTTTAAAACTGTGACCCAAGAAGCCAAAATATAAAAAATATGAGACTCGAATATGAATATTATTGCAAACTACGACTCCTCAATTCAGAATTCAATTCTATCATTTCTCCAAACTCAAAACAATTAGCAAAAAAAACCTGAACTTTTCGATCAAAAATAATAAAACTGAAGAATAAAAAACAAACCACGTGCAGACGTAAATTGAGAAAAAAAAAATGAAAAAAAATTCAAATAAAATACCAATCCTACGTAATAATAATAAAAAATACCTCGTCGTCGTACCTATACCTACCAATAAAACAACGTAATATATTTCGTCCTTGACGTTTTTTTTCTCATTTCATTTCCTTTTTGAAAATTTCTTTTCGCAATATAACAAACTATACGGCGAAGTAAATTGTTAACAATTCTTTTTGTTAGCGCTCGTTTTGTTAAAACTGTTGTTGTTGTTGTTTTTCGTACAACACGAAACACTTAGAAAAATGTTAAGCGCGAGTTTTTTATACACACCGACGACGAGAGAAGAAGAAGTTTTTCTATTTTAAAAACATTTTCCACTTTGAAAATTTATTATTTCGCAACACTTCGGTAATTTTCTCTCTTTTTCAAAGTTGTACCATATAATTTTTTTTTTACGTCTTTACACCCCTTTGAAGTTTTTGTGTTTCGTAATTGGGTTCTTAAAAATTATACTGAAATGGAAGGACGGACGTGGGAGAGAACGGAGACGAGAGATGGGGAGAAAGACGATGAAGGCGAGAAATTCTACACTGTATAATTTCCAATAATGAGAAAGCTGCGGCGTTTCGAAATGACGACGATGATGATGATGATGCTGAAGAAGAAAACTTGCCGAGAAAAAAAAAGTCGAGCAGTTTTTTGGCAATGTCTCGAAGCTATAAGGTCACGCGGCGAGGCGGTTTTTATTGAAAGAGTGCGAAAGGTGAAGTAAAAAGGGGGGTTTACTCGGTTTTCATTTTCGTTGCGGTGATCGAGTGTTGGAAAAGGGGGGTGTAAAGGGTTCGAAAAAGCGGAGAAAAGAGTTTGTTAAGGTTAGAATTTTCAGTGGAATTTTTTCAACCGATGTAAAAGGGATTTTTTTCGACTTTTATCGATTTTTTTGGTAGGTTTCAAATTAAAATTTTTGAACCTCCGAATCATACGCAAAATGTTCATAAATAATTCTCCATTTTAAAAAAACATATTGATCAATAAATTCAAGTTTTTTAAATAATTTAGCTCGAAATATTTCAAAAAAAGTTTTTTGAAAGGCTGATCCAAATTTCTTGAGGTGGGTAAAAATTTCATGTACTTCAATTTTGCTTCTTTTGATTAATTTTTGTTTAGCAGGACCTCGCATTTACCCCAAAAATTTATTGTTTTTGAAAATTGAAATTAAAAAAACATTTTGTGCTAAATTTTTTGCAAAAAATTATTTATGTCTCAGAAGGGTCATTCCATGTCAACTCAACCAAAAAAAGACGATTTTGAAAGTCATGTCTTTCGATTTCGCTCAAATTTTTTTTACAATATGTACCCACCCAGTAAGTAAGAAAGCCGCAATCAGTTTAGTCCCAGCCCCCTCAGGGGGCGGGTGGGGGGGCTTCCATTATTTGCACATTGTCTCGAGGTACTCAACTTCAGCAGCCCATTTCTCCAAAACTATGATACTTTGATCAAAACTGATTTCACAGTTCGAAAGGGCATTGAATTTTGAACTTTTTAAGCATTCTGAAATTTTCAAAAGTTGAAAGTTGAACTTTCAATTTGAAAGTTCAAATTTCAAAATGGCGCTGTAAGTGGGAGCTACCATTTAAAATTTTGAAAAAATTTCCATAGATGTACATTTTGATAATTTTTCGAAATATTCAGGTTTCGAGATGGAACTCTTCGACGGAGGGGGAGCACCCCACCCCCAATTTTGGGCGAAATTTTCGAAAGAAAATCTGGGGCATGTGATACATCGAATTCTATGTTTTTAGTGACGCTGAACACGAATATGACGTCAGATTTTTGATAGGACCCATCCACGGCCCCCAGCACCTCCCCAAAGGGGGTAAAAGTTCAAAAAAGCGTTTTGTTCGTGTGACACATGGAATAGTATGTTTTTGGTGACGCTGAACACGAATATGATGTTAGATTTGTGATTGGACCCATCCACGGAGCCCCAACATTTTTTTTTGGACTTTTACCTATTGGTGGAGGTTCTGGGGGCCCTGGGTGAAGTCGATTCGAAAAACTAAGGCAATATTCGTGTTCAGCGATATCGAAAACATACTATTTCATGTGTCACATGAATGTGACCATTTTTTTGGGGGGTCATCCCCTTTGGGGAGGTGCTGGGGGCCGTGGACGGGTCAAATCCAAAATCTGACGTCATATTCGTGTTCAGCGTTACCAAAAACATACTATTCCATGTGTCACACAAACAAAACGCTTTTTCAAACTTTTACCCCCTTTGGGGAGGTGCTGGGGGCCTTGGATGGGGTCCTATCAAAACTCTGACGTCATATTCGTGTTCAACGTCACTAAAAACATAGAATTCGATGTATCACATGCCCCAGATTTTCTTTCGAAAATTTCGCCCAAAATTGGGGGTGGGGTGCTCCCCCTCCGTCGAAGAGTTCCATCTCGAAACCTGAATATTTCGAAAAATTATCAAAATGTACATCTATGGAAATTTTTTCAAAATTTTAAATGGTAGCTCCCACTTACAGCGCCATTTTGAAATTTGAACTTTCAAATTTTGAAAATTTCAGAATGCTTAAAAAGTTCAAAATTCAATTCCCTTTCGAACTGTGAAATCAGTTTTGATCAAAGTATCATAGTTTTGGAGAAATGGGCTGCTGAAGTTGAGTACCTCGAGACAATGTGCAAATAATGGAATCCCCCCCACCCGCCCCCTGAGGGGGCTGGGACCAAACTGATTGCGGCTTTCTTACTTACTGGGTGGGTACATATTGCAAAAAAAATTTGAGCGAAATCGAAAGACATGACCCAAAAACGTTGGTTGAGTTGACATGGAATGACCCAAAAACAAGAGTTTTTTCTTGTGGATCTTATTTTGAAGGATCCTGACCAAAAATTCAACCATCAATGATTTTTCGCAAACATTCAATTTTTTTATTTAATTTTAAAATTTTTCTCAATTGGGGTAGGAGTGGCCTTTGTACAAGAAGATTACCTTAGTATTATTTGGAGGACAAAGGAAAGTTTTTTTTTATTAAAAAGAGAATTATTTGACAAAATTGAAAAATATTTTTTTAAACACTTTTCACATAATTTTTTAATAGTATATTACATACCAAGTTCAATAATGTGGGTGATTATAAACTCGTACGCGAATTGCAGTCCTCGCCTTCGGCTCGTCCTGCAATTCGCACTCGTTTATAATCACCCACATTTTTTGAACTTGTGTGTGTAATGTATTTTATTCAATACATGCATATAAATATACACAATTATACCATCAATGTTTAGATGTGAAGAAGCGTTCTTATGAGTCCACACGACAACCGAAGTATGCGTAGTGCGTACTCGCAGATAAAGTGTGTAGTGTAGCCGAAATGATTAAAGGAAAACAAGCTTAGGGCGTGGAGGGAGGGGGAGGTGGTGGATCTCCTGTTTCTGCTACAATTTTTTCCGCGTAATAATCGGACTTTGTCACCTTCCGCGTCATCCCAAACAATAGGATTCGAGCAGTGCGGCCACGTAATGAATGTTTATTATTTTCCTAGGACAATAATGTGAACATTATTTTCGTTTCATTTAGTCGCTCATAAAAACGCACTTTTCGCGTCTAGTATTGGTGGTATAATTGTGCGTTTATATGCCTGTATTGAATAAAATACCATGCACTTTTCAAGAAAAAAACCTTCTTTGCCCCCCCCCCCCGCCAACAAAAGAATTATCCTCCCTGTGTGGAGTCTTCAATGTGGGGAAAAATCAAGAAAAATGTATGTAAAAATTTTCTATTTCTGCTGCAGATTTTTTCTAATTAAGGTAAACTATGTACCAGTTATGGACCACTTTTTTACAATTAATCGCCAAGACATCATTTTATGACCCAATTTTGATTTTTTTTTTTTAAATAATCCTTGAAGCTTCCTCTTTCACTTCAAGGTGTTCAGTTTTGAAAAAAAGTAATTTTCATTTCCCTAATTCCTATTTGAAATAAGGTCTAAAAAAAGGCAGTTTTTGAGGAGGTACCAATTACAAATCATGCAAATATGAATGGAAGCGTTTAATTTTTTTTCACTCTGAGACCAGTTATAGTACCCTGAGCAGGGTTGTTATACCGTACCATGGTATGTACCGCGGTAAACTGGTATACCAAAAAAAAATTGTGGTACTGGGATTGGTACATGGTATCGGTAAAATTTAATTGTGGTATTGGGATCGGTATATGGTATTGGTATTGTTGAATTGTGGTATTGGGGATTGGTATATGGTATCGGTATAGATCAATAGTGGTATTGGTACTGGTATTTGGTATTCGGTATCTATGATTTTGGTATTGGTATTGGTATTTGGTATTTTGTACCCTCATCATAGATCTTGGTATCCGGTATTGGTACACTGGGAAACATCCAATTTTTCCCGGTACACGGTATTGGTATACCGGGAAGATGAACCATTTTTTACTGGTATCTCCTGGTATTGGGAATACTATCCCAATACCGCGGCAAATCCCCAGTTTTTGGGTATCCGGTCCGGTAATAGTGAGGCAAATATTTTTTTTTCTTCAAAAATCAGTGACTTGGGGTGGGGAGGGATCCTCTAGATGACGAAAATTCAATAAAAATGTACAAATAGAAGCACCTTTTGTTTGCAAACCAATTTTTTTGTTGAAAATTTTCACTATAGCATCTTTAGCAATAATTTTACCTGCATTTTTATGAAACAATTAGTACAAAATCTACTTAAAAATCTTATATTGTCTTTTATCCTCTCTCAAGTGAAATACAAGCCCCGCCAGCACCATACACCCTTCAAAAATTCCAAAATATCAAAAAAAAAATTTTTTTTGAACATTACATTACGGATACCGGTAAAATACCGGTAAATTACGCGGTATTGGTATGCAGCAGTTAATATCTGATACCGGTATTTGGTAATGGGGATACCATATTGAGTTTCTGGTATTGGTATGTGGTATTGGGTACTTGGTATTCATGTTCCCCACGTTGGTATTGGTATTCGGTATTTGGTATCTATGATTTTGCCATTGGTATTGGTACTCGGTATTTGGTACTCTCATTACAGAACTTGGTATGCGGTATTGGTAAACTGGGAAAAATCCAATTGTTCCCAGTATATGGTATTGGTATACCAGGAAGACATACCAGTTCCCATCGGTAACTCCCGGTATTGGGAATACCGCCCCAATACCGGGACAAATCCCCGGTATTTTGGTATCGGGTAATACCGGTATAACAACCCTGACCCTGAGAACCACATTAGAAAATTTTCATCATCAAAGTTCACAAATATTGAAGTTGAAAAACTACCAATTGTGGACCAGTCTGTAATTGGTACCTGACAACCCTTTTGAAATTAAAAAAATCATAGAGAAAAAAAATTAGCTACCAATTTCGAATCAAACCAATTACGGACCAAAACTGAATTTCACAATTTGAATGTTTATTCACCGGAACATGAAAATATATGTGGTATGCAACATAAATACATAAGACTTGGCTTATAATCATCAATTTTGAAAACATTACAGCAATTTTAAGTTTCAACATTGTCATTCTACCAAAAAGCGCCTAATATAAACCTAAAATCCACAAAAAAGTTTGAACATGCAAAAAAGTAGTTCTTGGTACTTAGCTTCACATATAGAAACCAAATGTTAGTCGAATATACTCTTTGGATCGATGTAATTGAAATTAATTAAAAACCTTTGTACAAATTTAACAACATTTTTGCCATAAAAATTTTTACTTTCTGATTACAAACAGGCCGAGCACACTGAGTGATAACACCCAACATCCAAAGACCATGCATTTCTAGGTTGGCTACACTCAGGGCAACACAATGCCACAATTGGCACTTCTATATCAGACAAGTTGCGAACTAGCCAGGCCGCACAGTGGGACCTGAGCAGAATTTAGGAGGAAAAAAGCCCCTTTGAATGTAGTAATTTTGGAATATGTCTGACTAGAAGTATTTTTTAGCGCTAAATCTGAATATGATATAAATTTTTGACTATGGGCATTAGGGGGGTGAGGGGAGGGGGTGAAATCATAAAAATAGGCTTAAAAACCAATATAGGTATCCTCATGTATGTTTTTTGAGGCGCTGAATCCGAATTCGATGGTAGTTTTTATCTATGGTCATCAGGGGGTGGGGAGGTGGAGGGAGGTGGTAAAATCATGAAAATAGGCTTAAAAACCTATATGGGTATTCTCATATTTGTTTTTTGGGGCGCTGAATCCGAATCCAATATTATTTTTTTGTCTATGGTCATCTGAGGGTGGGAAAAAGGGGGAGGAAAGGGGTAAAATCATAAAATGGGTTTATAAACCAATATGGGTATCCTCATATACGTTTTTTGAGGCGCTGAATCCGAATCCATTATTAGGTTTTGTCCATATAGTAATCGGATATCCAATGGTTTTATAATTTTTTTTTGAATTTTGACTGAAGAAGGGGCAAGGGAGGAGGTGGAACGGATAGAGAAGCCCAGATCGAAAAACTAAGCCCATATTCGGATTCACCGTCCCCAAAAACATAACAAACGATACGTCACATGGCATTATTTTTTTTCAATTTTGGATCATAGAAGGTGGGGAGAGGGGGTGGAAAAGGTAGAGAAGGCCAGATCGAAAAACTAAGCGCATATTCGGACTCAGCGTTCCCAAAAACTTAACAAACAATACACCACATGGTATTATTTTTTTCAATTTTGGATAATAAAGGGTGGGGAGGGGGTGGAAAGGGTAGAGAAGGCCAGATCGAAAAACTAAGTCGATATTCGGATTCAGCGTCCCCAAAAACATAACAAACAATACGTCACATGGTATTCAATTTTTTTTCGATTTTGGATCATAAAGGGGTGGGGGGTGGTGGTGGTTCACTACCTTAGGGGTACGATGTTTCAAATCGGACATGAAATTTGCATTCAGCACCAAAAAAAAACAATTTTTACCCCTCAAAAGCTGGATTACCATAGAAAAAGGTTCCCTGCCCCCTCCATTTCATTCCGATTCCACCATAGGGGGTGGGGGGAAGTTGCAAACTTATCTCGTTGGTTGAAACAAATTATGAGAAGGTATCAAATTTAGCATCTTTCAAAATCAAAATCATTACACCCCAGCCGGAATTCGCCCTAAAAAATTTAAAATTAGAAATTTCAGGTACTTGGAAAATCACTAATTTTGATGTAATCTCTAGCTTCAGAGCCTTCCAAATTATTGTTATATCTTTCTTTGTAACCCCCCCCTCCGCCCACACAAAAAAAATTGAAAAAAAGTTTCAAAAATAAATAACAACGCCTGTCTCTTTTCTACGTCAAAAATTTTCTAACTGACACACTTTTCAAAAAAAAAAAAAAACATTCCTTCGTTCCCCAAAAAAATGCTAATAAGGCACATACTTTGTTTGTATAAAACCCTTTGAAATTGAAAAAAAAAACAAAAAATTGAAAGTATGTAAAAAAAAATCAAAAATCAAAAATTGAAAGTATCTAAGCGTATAAAACTGTTTTGAGAAATCATCACTATGGTCAGAAATCTCCCAAATAACCCACTTTTCAAGAAAAACCCTATCCTAGGTCATTTAAACCAAATTTGGTCTCTTTGTTTACAGCTCTTCTCCCTCAAAAAAGTTCAACTTGAAAATGAAGGGTTTTCTTGAAAAGGGAGTTATCTAGAAAGTTTTTCACTACAACTGAAAAAATCTCAAAAAAATTTTACTGCCTTCAATTTTACATTTTTTTGGGAGGGGGAGAGGAAGGCTCCGTGCGAACGAATCATTACTTTTTGAAAACCAAAGATGGTTTTGCTTCTTCGAAAGAGAATAATTTTTTTAAATTCTGACACAGAAATAGAAAATGTTTCAAAATTTAAACCAATAATGTTGATTTATACCTTTTTTCAACTTCTGAGGAGAAGGTATGCTTACAAGAGGACCAAACCAGCTTGCAGGATCAGGAGTTTGTTTCCTTGAAAATAAAATTATTTGGAAGAATCCTGGTGCAAAAATGGAAAATTTTCAAAAAAATTGGATTTTTTCGTTTCCTTTATTTATTTTTTTTTCAACTAAGAGGCTTCCCAGCATAACTTTTTTTTTGTAGTTGATGAAAAGCCTAAAAATAGCGAATTATTTTCTTATATAAAATCCAACAACTTCAGGGGGTAAGAGCGAAAAAAAAGAACTTCAAAATCAAAACCATCCTGAGAACCGTAATTTTGATTTTTTTTTTTTTGTATAAAAATGAAATATTGTAGACCTGCCCTTCATCTTTCCCATAAAACGACATTACAAGATTGAAAATGATGCAAGAATTTAATTTTTGAACTATGGATAAAACTTGGGGGGTTTTTAGTTTTTTTTTTTTGTTTTGATCACTATAAAAGCACCTCAGCTGAAAAAATACGTTCTCTCGAGTAAAACTTATCAGCTCGAACCCCCCTCCCCCCTCCTGTCATTCCAATAACCAATCAGAGAGCCGAAGAATAATAAAAAGAGCACCAGAATGGGGGGTAGGGGCATCGCGAGGGAAAATATTGAATACACCGATACAATACACTCGGGTTAACCTTTTACTTTAAATTTCATTCTTTCAGCCGTGTTTATGTATACAACCGAAGGAAAAACTTTTAATTAGGAAAACTGGCGAGATTAAAAATATAGAAAGACAACAAAGGGAAAAAAAAGAAGACCCCGCGCTCGAACACTCCGGAAAGGCAGCAACGATACGAAAAATAAAAGGCCAGCTTGGCTGCGTCGCGAGTTACTGCGGCATGGCAGCCACGAGGCCGATGTGCGACCAACCGAGGAAGAGAGAGAGAAAGCAGCAGATAGGCGGCTGAAAAACAGCACGATAAAGGTTAAATTTTCTTTTAAACGAGAAAACAAAATGAGAACGAGAAAAAAATCGCAGCGAGAAAGAAAAAAGAAAAGCGCAAAAAGGAAAGCAACCTAAGAAACGGCCGGGAAGGCTATAATTTAGAAGTCGATAACCGAGCTGTACAGGGTGAAGGACGTAGGGCTCGCGTACCCGCGAATATAAGGGTAGGATAGATACGTTCTTTCTGATAATTAGTTTTTTGCATAGCACAAAAAACACGATGAAAGGCACCAACAACGACGACGTTTAGTCGTCGTCAAAACTGGTGCTGGTGTCGATGTCGCCGCTGTCTTCGCATTGGCGATGGTTTTAGACTATTTTCTGGGGAAGGGGGGGGGGGGTCAAAGGATGATATTTTTGTTTTGATTTTTTTCGAATCAGTGAGTGGTGAGTTATGAAAATTCAGCATTGAGTTTTTCTTTTGAATGTAACGATGGAAAATTACAAATAGCAACTTATGTGTAAAACGTGGTTTCTAAATCACACCTACTTATCTAAGGTACAAAATAGTATCTAGTGGAATTCAAGCTGCATTAATGTTTTTTCTCTATAAATAAAGATCAAATGAAAAATACGCAATTGAAAAGCATTTTAAACCCTCGAGAAGTTGAAAAACACATCTGAACGAGGCCACCACAAGCATATTTGAACGATAAACATGGAAAATTTTGGTGCTCTCTACTCGTAGGTAATTTATACCTCATATACAGCAATTTTATATTTTTCAGATTTCTTTTTTCATTTTGAAACTCACACGAATGGCCTTATCTTCTCTAAACCCAATCTCCCTCTCCTCTCGACCCTGAATGTTTACCATTCTCGACCATTTTGTAGCCTCTATAACGTAATTTTCGATTCTTCCAAAAGGCGTGAAGACATAAATGAGCGAAATTGATGCATTTCAGCATTTTCTCACTCCACTGCCTCCACTTTGTCCATATCATTGGATTCTTGCAGGTTTTTTACCTTATTGTCATATTCGTCCTTCGTTCAATATGAATATATTCTACAAATAAGTAGGTATACGCAAAATGTAAGCGCAATATTATGGGTTAATATACTACTTTGGCTCGAATGGACAGTGTAAGAAAATAGTAGGAGGCGAGATAGTAACTCGACGAGCTGAGCGTTTCGCTTGATATTGCCAATCTGCCCTACCACGTTACTTTTATTAAACGTTTTCAATTTGTTGCTTTTAAATTGAAAGGAAAATTCATTAGTTGAAAAGTGATAGTTAAAAAGTTTCTTCTTCTTTTGATGAATACTCAAAATTACGATAATTATTTTGTTCGAAGCTCTACTACACTGTACCGTGTATACTTACGCTTCTACATAAAACAGCACACCAACACCCAAAGTAGGTATTCCATTCCAACCCGTTCCAACATTCATCCCTCTGTCATCCCTTGGTGATTTGAACGTTTGGCCGCCAACGCGTATACTAATGAATAAACAACATCGAACTCGTCGCCATCGTCGAGATGAAACTCTTCCGTATTCGTCGACGATGTCTCTCAATTCTCAAGCCTTATCGTTTTTTCCCTTTTTAAAATATTTTTTCGAATAATTTTTATCAGATATTGGAGGGGTGATTCAGGATGGGTACCTACTACCTACCTACAGTAGGAAAACCAGCAGTGAAATATTTCGGCTTAGGTAATTTTTATGATATTTTTTTCAAGTTGGTCTCGACTTTTTAAACATGTAAGTACTAGGTAGGTAGTTACATTTTCAAAGTAAATTGGAAAACAGTCACCCCTTTCGTTTTTTTTTTTTTCATAGACCCTACAGTCTACAATAGATTAGGTGGAAAAAACACCCATTTTAAGCATAATTCCAAAGCCTTCTTTCCATTTTTTTTTAGTTGGAATCCCTTCAAAATACAACAACACAAAATATGATTTTCCTCAACTATGAGTGGTTAATTTCTTCAAATTTCTCAACAGTATCAAGGGACCACGTGGTTGAAAGAGATGGAAGTTGCTTGGCCAAAGGCAGTAAATTTACATCATTTTTAGTACGAACTTGAACATGAACCAGAACTAGTACTTATCTCGCATAATGCAGCTGTGATTCAGCCTCCATTCAAAATAGATTGTACTCAGTTTAAAATCCTCAACTACCTATCTACTTGATTCAACGTTGAGCTATATGAGAAAATGTCAAGTTGAGTGATACAGTGGAGTCTCAATAACTCAATCAAACTCCGTTAACTCGAAAACTCTGGTAACTTCAAGCAAAGTTTGTTTCCCTTCAACTCCCCATAAGACTCGATGTAAAATTCACTTCTTTACCTCGAAATAAAAAGTTCAAAACCTCTGATAACTCAAGTAAAATTTTTGAAAAATATAGAAACAACCTCTGTAAGTCGAACGTTGTCAACGTTTTGCCTCTATAACTCGAATTTCTTGTTGAAAAAACTTGTAAATTCAAATCTCATTGATGCAAACCTCTTTTACAAACACATCGGAGTTACTTTATAAGTACATTTACGTCCATAAACATGTACATTTCACTCAAATTCATAGGTAAGGGTAAGGGCACCCAAAACCAACCACTTTTTGTAAAACCGCCACCAATTGAAGACTATTTCACTTCAAAACGTGGTAAATGGCTTTAAAATGTAGGTAGGTTGAACCTTCCCCTAACTCATATCAAAATTTTGGCGTAAATGAAATGAATAATCTTTAATAGGTATGTTTTTTGAATTTTTTTTCCGAAACAACTCAAAAATGATTTTTCAAAATTTGGTATCCTACCTAATCCCAACGACCTCCAAAAAGTTAGGTACCCTAATTCCGACCACATTTGAAAGTGCAGCAACCAATAAAATACTATTTCACATGAAAATACAGTAAATGGCTTAAAAGATAGATTGAACCTTCCCCCAACTCATATTAAAATTTTGGGGTTATAGAATAATTCTTTATAGCTTTTTGGAATTTTCTTTCGAGGCACCTCAAAATGACTGTTTGAATTTGGTACCCTAATCCCGACTATCCTGAATTTACATGATCTTATGGGTGGTTGGGATTAGGAGACCCATATTGTTTTGCACTTTTGTAAAAATTTTCTATACATACCTTCGATTGATTACAAAAACGGCAATACCATCAAAATCTCACTTTAGTCACAGTCACAAATTATATTTAACACCACAAAATTAGTTGTAAAAAGTTAAAAAATGTTGGCGATAAAAAATGGTGAGAAACAATTTTTTGATCATGGAATTTCTTCAAATTCAATATTTATTTCGCGAGTTTTGGCTTTACAGTGGCTGGGAACGTCTCAAATTAATTGTCTGTGATAGAGGAACACGTTTATATCACTTTTCAATAGGTAGAGCTAATAACAGACAGGCCATTTTTTAACATATAAGTGCATGGGCAAATGCCCACCCAGTGACTTAGCTTTGCCCACCCAGTAAATTCGATTTGCCCAAGAAAATGTTTAATTTGCACTCAAAATCACCAATCTATTCTCTAAATTATTATTTTTTTCAAAAGCTTTTGCCCTCGCTTCGCTCGGGCTAACTTGATTTTCTTTTTCTCAAATTATTCATAACTGTGCTTGGAAAGCATTTTTTTTAAATGTCTGCAGTGGAGACTATTTACTTTAAAATTATTGTTGTTTTACTTCTAAAACCTATAAATTTTGAAAAACTTTTGCCCTCGCTTCGCTCGGGCCAATTCGATATTTACTTCTTTGCAATTAGAATTTCAAGACACCATTAAGTAGTAATGAAATTTAGAAAAAGTTGAAATTTGAAAAATCGAATTCTTACATTAAAAATTATGTTCTTCTACTCATTGAACAACGAATTTTCCGAAGCTTCTGCCCTCGCTTCGCTCGGGCCAATTTGATTCTCTTCTACACAATTAGAATTTCAAAAAATCTGTAGTTGAATTTGAAAAATGTTGACATTAGACAAACCAAATTCTTTCATCAAAATTGACGCTGTTCTGCTTCTAAAATTGCAAATTTTCCAAAACAAATTTGTAATGCGAAAAGCAGAAAAATTCTAGAAATACTCATAATACTCAAAGCATATGGAAAACGCAAATTTTTCATTTTTATCTGAACAGAACAACTCGATTTTAGAGGTGATTTTCTGAAAACCTTTCATGATGTGTAATGATTTTATAAAAACAGTAGTAAAATTCCTGCTTGAATAGAGCGAGAGGGAACACTTTTTGAAAAATTAGATCCCAAAAATGATAAAAAGGCCATTTTTGCATGTTTCATTTCAAATTTTTACTCGTGAGTGGGGGCAATGGCCTTCACCCCTCCCTCTGGCTATGCCACTGTCCCCTTGCCCACCCAGTGAACATTTCTTAAAAAATGGCCTGATAACAGACGAGATATTACATGGTGGTCGGGATTAGGCACTAGGTGGAATAGGGGTACTTTACCCTTAACATATGTTTTCCACTTCATTCTATGGTAAAAAAACATTCATCTAATTCAAACTTTGCGAACTCGAAAGATACAAAAAACGCGAAAACTCCAATAGCTCAAAGTCAACTCTTTCTCCCTTCAGCTTAGAGTTATTGAGACTCCGCACTGTATTGTCCAGAAATAAACTGAAGAAAAACTAGTGGATTATATATATTGACAAAAAATTATCCTGATATGACACAACATATTGCTCTTGCTTTATTTTGTAATTCTCAAAATACATATTATAAGTTGTGCTGGATGCTGGACGCTTAGTTAAAATCATGTCTCGATGATAATGTGAAGTTTCCCATACTTCTACATGAGAAGAATATTTCACTAGTTTACTAATTGAAAAAGTTCATGTTGATAATTAACATGTTGGTGTTTCGCATACTCATATGTGACCGGCTCTAACAAAATTGGCCATTTCAACAGAAAAAAGTTTCCAAAATAATGACGTTTAAAATGAATTTCAAGAATTGAAAGATCAGATTTTTGAAAAAAAAAAAAACATTTTTTGAAATTTAGTTGAAATGGTCACTTTTATTAGAGCGGTTCACATATCTGAAATTAGAAAACATTACTGGATCCCAAAAGGTAGATCAACTGTGTACTACATTTTAAAAAAATATGCCAACTGCAAATCGATGGCTTGGTTTAAAATAGCACGTAAGTCCAGGTTTTTTGAAAATGTTTTTTTGTGGTTTCTTTAATAGGTACCTAAAAACACTAGAGGAATCTGAATTTAAAAACTTTGTAAGTCGAAAATGCACCCTAGCGCTGTAATTGGCAAAAATCTAAGATTGAAAAACACGTAAGTCAGACATACTAGGTTTCTATTATAAAAACCACATAACTACAAGAATTTTATCAATTTTAGTCCTTGTTAAAAACCCTGTAAGTCCTATGTAAGTACGATGAAAACCTCGTACGACGTCTTTAGAAACCTCGTATGTCCTTTCAAAACGCTTTAATTAACTACTGACATTGATCAACCTATAAAATATCATCAGGCCATACCGTTAAGACCCCTAAAATATAATAATGCAATCTAAAACTGCAATTAACAACATCTGAATGTTTTAAACGTTTTTTTACTCTCCTGAAAAATTTACGATTTTGGACTTATGTGCTATTTAAACCAAGCCATCGAAATATTAAGATAGAGGTCCTTATGAGTGTTCGTCAATTCCTCCATGACTGCACGTGAATCAAAGCAGTTCATTTTCCTATTGTGGTGTCAACACTTTTGGTTCTTTATACCTACGTTAATGATAATGGAATCCAGAAAAAAGTATTAGTATTTTTGTTTTTTACAATTATTACTCCTGCAATTCATTTAGAGCTGTTGGATGATATGTCGACTCATGAATTTTTATTAGTTTTTCATATTTTATTGCATTACATACAATGCCTTAATTTGTAATCAGTGATAACGCTCCTCAGTTTAAAATAACTAAATCAATTTTCGAACAAAAACGAAACTATGTAGGTGTAGTTGAAGCCAGATCCGCAAAAAAGCCAGCTAATGAAATATTTTCAAGCTTTTTTTTTGTTGAAATTTCTCTATTCTTTTTCACACAAAAATTAGGTACATACCTACTTCTTTCTACTTCTTGATTGTTAAATTTTTGAAAGCTTTCAGTCTTGCTTTTCAAAGGCAAAATTGTTCTCTTTTCTTCTAAATTATTTTACTTTACAAATTTGATGATACTTGGAACTTTATAAAATACCAACTGATGAACTTGAAATTCTGATTTTATGCTCGCTTTGCTCGGACTAATTTGTTTTTTTCAACATTGGAATTTCTAAAAAGTTATCTATTGTTTAAATAGGGAGGAAAAATATTAGAGCCAGAAAAATCAATTTTA
Source organism: Planococcus citri (assembly GCF_950023065.1). Classification (NCBI taxonomy): domain Eukaryota; kingdom Metazoa; phylum Arthropoda; class Insecta; order Hemiptera; family Pseudococcidae; genus Planococcus; species Planococcus citri. Next base: position 11,411,641 of record NC_088679.1, on the reverse strand, counting down.
CACCTACTTGAAGGTATAAATATTCAAAATCTCGAGGTTTCCATCTCCAATTTGAGTGCGATTTTTTGAGATAGCATAGCCCAAAACCCCCATAACCAAAATTTTATAGGTGTTCAAATTTGATTTTTTTAATTTTTGACGAATTTTTTAAATTTCAACATGGACTATTTTCGTTAATTTTATACTTTTTTTTTCTTTTTTAATAATTCAATAATATTTATGAAAAATTACTTGGTCTTGAAACTGATAAGTTTTGACTCCTTCGAGCCCAATGCCAAATTTCATCATTTTCGGCCACTCTGGAACCTTCAGCGTAATTTTCAATTTCTACAGAATTTTTGAATTCTGCATGAAAACGTGGAAAGTAATTTCGAGTTATAATTCATTATCTACCCGTTTAACGAGTTTATCTACATTTAGGTTAATTTCCAGAAAGGCATCTAAAATATTTTTTTGACCAGCATATTCACAAAAAAAATCAACAAATCAACAAATTTCCTATTCGTGGAAATTTTTTTGAAATTTTCTACAATAATTGTATTTTGTTCAACCACCCCCTTCTTTAATTCGAATGCTACCTACCCATTCGAGCTGTTTTGCCTTTGGAGCCAACGAGAATTTAAATTTATTCAACATTTTTGAATTTCTCCAGAATAAAGCGTGGAATACAATTTGGGCAGCTAAAATTCAAGTTGTTGATTATTCTCAGCTCGTGTAACCATAGTTACCCATATTTGGACCAATTTTCAGATAGGCACTTGAATGTATTTTTGACCAGCATATTATTCATTTGAAAAAATCAAAAAATTTCAGTTTGTGTAAAAATTTCAGAAATTTACATGAATTAGGTGTAAATATATCGTCTGACCAGCACCCCCCTCCTCCTCTGGAATTCAAATTTCACTCTTTCGAACCATTCTGGAGCCCTCAACATGATTTTTGATTCATCCAAAATTTTTAAATTTGTCTGGAAAGCTTAGAAATCAATTTGAATCGAAGGAGGACACCTTGAAAGGTTCCTTTGGGTCTAAGCCTATGATTTGATTCAAAGAGGTCTAATCAGAGATGTAATCTATCGAAACTTCGATATTATCAGATCTGATTAGATCTGGAGAATTTCTTTTGCCTAAAAACATATCTACGTCCATGTCCATGCAAATCATTGATGGAACTAGAAAAAAAAAAATATGAAACCAGAATCAAAAGCTCGTTGAATTAATACAGAATTACCCAACAGAAGATTGACCTACTTCAATACAGCATCAGGCACTCACACTAGAACTCCGATCTCAGAAACGAAACCCAATAGAGTTTTGTTAAATCATAACTTTTTAATCGAGACATTTAATAGTAAAAATTTCAAAATGGTAGGAAAAAAATTTGCATTTTAATACAGGGCGGTGACACTTCATTCGAAACAACAGCAACATCGACGAAATATCTCGTCGTTTTTTATTACTTTATTAAAAACGAGCGACGACGACGACGGCAGCGTTTTATAAGGGCCTGGGAGTGGGTGGGGGAGGGGCGGGGGAGGAAAAAAGAGAATCGGACGACAGAATAAGAGTACGGTGTGGCGGTACGGTGGTGCAAAAGCTGACAAAAATATAGTAATATAAAACTGGAGATTGGTGGCGGCAGCATAGGGAGGAATGGTGTAGAGGACAGTGCTATACGCCGCTTCATCGTCGAGAGAGAAATAATATACAAGAAGAAGAAGGGGCGAAAAAAAAATAGAATAAAATAAAATTGGAGAAGCGAAAAAGGAAATTATACTGATAGAAAGGAAGAAAACGACACTGCCAAGATAAAACCGGCGCCCGTTAAAACAAAAATAAATTTATTTTAATAGAGTGAGAGAGAGACGGAGTGAGGGCGAAAAAAGCCAAGTCAGAAAGAGAGCATCGTCGTCGAGGAGATACACACAGACACAGACACAGATACAGATACACACAACCGCGTGAAATATAAAGTAAAAAGCAAAAGAAAGAAAAAGGAGAAGAATAATATAGAATCGAAATAAATAATTGTTGTTGGAGCAAGAGCGATAGATGGGAGAGAGAGTGAGACAGAGGAGGCCAGCACCACGGCGCGTAAACGAGAAAAGAATATATAGAGGACCATGGCATGGCATGGCAGCAGCATCAGACGCGTTCCGGCAACGACGAGGCCAGACCCTGCGATGCCCCTGCCCCCGGCCACCCTGGTTACCCTGCTAACCAATTTTCCAAGACGGAGAAAAACGCCCGCGCCAGCCAGCCAGCCAGAGCGTCGAGAAAAGAGTGAAAATGAGAGATACTTTTATTCGTTAGGTGGTACACACAGCGTTGAACGCTGGTGAAGCGGAAAATTATCAGCGAAATATACCATTTTTCCCATTTTATTCTTTCTATCTTTTCTTTTCTTATTTCTTTCAATTTTTTTTTTCTCCTCTCGGGTTTTATTTTATTCTCCATCATTTCGTTTTTTGCACCGCTCCTCGAGCTGGGAAATATAATTCCCACGCCAGCAACGCGCAGAAAAGAACGCGCGACGCGAAAACGATGACGATAGCGAATCTGGTGAGGGGCAGGGGGCAGGGACGCCGCGGCCCAACATTCGCCGAGAAAAAGAGAGAAAAAAATCAAAATGGCTGCGCGTTGCTGAGAAAGTTGGTTTTAATTTCTTCATTTTAAAAGGGCGAAGTATTTAATTAATATTTCGTCTCCCTTACCCCGATCTCTTCGACCCCACCCGATAAGGCCGCCCCCGGCGTCCGATACAGTTTTTTCTATTCCTTCGCGAGTTTTCGTTTCGAGTTCTTTATTTCATATTCTTCTCTCTTTTTTTTAAAATTTTATATTGCTCGTCTCGGAGCTTTTGTTTCTTCTTTAATTTTTATTTTTCAGCTCTCGAGTTTTTCTGTATAGCTTGGAATTATGAACTTAATTTCTCAATTTACTCGACTATACGGACGAACTGAAGAAAAATTATGGGATCAGAAATCGTTAATTGCAAATTTCTGTTTTCCAAGTTTGAAAAAATTCTCAATTTGATTAGTTTTCGAAATGACGATGTCTCTATTTTCGACCCTCACAAGAGTGCAAATCAGTTTAAATCTTCTCAAAAAAACCAACCACCAATTTCTAAACTAAAAACATGAATTTCAAAATTCAAATTGAGAAGGACCAACATCCAGGCATTCCAGGCCAATAGAAGAAGTCCATATGCCCCACAGTCCTCAACAGATCAAGCTCACCACTTCAATCTTCTCAAAAAACCAACGACTAAAAATTCTAAACTGAAAACTTCAATTCCAAAATTGAGAAAGACCATCGTCCAGTCCATCTGTCCCACACCCCCCACCAGATCAACCTCACACCTCAAAATCTCAAATTTGTCACCAAATTCCTCGATAATCTCTCACCAATATCATGTGTTTTTCCTCGTTTTGTTCGTCATTAAGAAGAAATTACGTGTAATAGGTTACGACGACGATAATTTTCGGGGTATTTAACTCGACGACGACGAAGACGACGAGAGCGTCGACTATGAAGACTTTAGGGTTAGTATACGCTACTCTCTTTACACAACTGTAGGTATAGTTGTACGAGAATATAGTATACGTAAAACGTACACCACACCGCCACTTTGCTCTCAACTATCAACAAGTTGCCGCCGCCGTATACTATACAAAAGTTATCCGAAAACACAAACAAATCGCTATGTTTAGGTATGTAAACTGTACGCTGCGAGAGAGCAGAGAGAAAGACGTGGAAAAACTGAGCGCGTGAGACAGACAGAGACAGAAAAGTGCAGAAATACACGACGAGAAAGAAGGACAGAAAGAAAGAGAGTTAATACTACGCGAGCTTTTATAGCAGTACTTTTCGGGCGCCGCCTCGCCATCGTGTAATGCTACGTCTCGCGTCAAATATTCCTTCATTCATGGAACAAGTCATCGTCTCGCTCTCTCTCTCTCGTACACTTTTCATGCACTTGAAACTATAATACTAGGTACCTAATTCAATTGTTTGTTCGTTGGCTTTTTCACATAGTAAAGACAAAGAGTATATCTAACCGAGTGAAGAGCGATTTCCAAAAATAATCCTATTTTTTCCCCCTAAGAAGTTGATAGGAGGGAGATTAGACTCGAAAGTTGTGAAAGAAAGTCTTGAAAATTAGAGGGGCTCGGTCCAAAACTTCCTGCAATGAATGGTGCGATGTCCTTGACCTTAAACTTGGAAAATTATCGTGGATTGCTTTGTTTTGTGACACCTGATACCTTGAAAAAAATCAACGCCACAGGGTTCCCTTTCCCTTGTCCTTTCACCTGAAGTATTAGAAAAGCGATTTCGCTTCCAATCCTCCAATTGAATTTGAAGATTGAGGTACTTTGGAGCAAGCTGAAAATGGAGGAGGTACTTACCAAGTTGAATTCCTTCAAATTATTGAAAATTTATTTTTCAGGCAATTTCTCAAAACCAAAACATGCATACCTAAAAAATTTCACTGAATATTTTTTTTCTCACAGAGGCCCATTGAAGAGGAGGAGGGGGACCTATGGGTTAATATCCCCCCAATTTTCAAAGAAAAAAAAATCACCCAGTTCAAAAAATACTTTCGGCTGTAAAAAAAATTGATCCTGATACGAATAATTTGGGAGAATTGAGGCATGAGAGACCTGGGGCAAGCAAGGGATAGGGTTTCAAGTAGCCCCAAAATTTGGAATTACCTATAGTGTTTCAAAAAATTTTCCAAAAGCAGACAATAGGGTGAAGAATAATTTTGATCTCGCATAAGGACCCTTTTCTAAAATCTTCGAATAAATTATTTGAAGGGCTATATTGACGCATGAAGGACGTGAGGTAAATGAGGATAAGCGTAGGGGGTTTAAATATCCTCAAAATTTAGAATCAGTACCAGTATTTCAGTCAATGAAAATCCATACAATTCAACGGCTCAGAAAATTGATCAGAAAGTGAGTAATTTGGAGACATTTAGCCAGAATGAGGGGAAGGGGGTATTAAATTTCAATGCTCCCAAAATTTGGCACATCAGTATTTTATTATTTTTTTTAAACCCAGGGAATTCATGAAAAATTATTTTGACCTCGTAGAAGCCTATTTAGAAGTATTTAGGTACCCCAAAATTTTCAAAAACAAGAAATTAATTACAAAATTCAAGAATTTTCTGGTTAAAAAATTCGCATGAATAATCTGGAAACACGTGAGATATGTGGCGAGGGAGTGAAGGGGGGGGGGTAAATGTCTCGAAATTTAGAATATTATAGTACTTATCCTACGAGTAGGTAATTGAGTCAATTTCCTAAAAGCAAACAACACAATATGGAAATTGAACCTCAGAAAGTAATATTGGTCTCGTAAGAGCTTATTTGAGAGGGTTCATGTGCTCCAAAATTTTTAGAAGAAGTAATAATTCATCCAATCTAAGAATATTTTTGGCTCAAAAAATTAATCTGGGTAATCTGAAGACACTGAAGCACGAGGAATCTGAGGTGAGTGAGGGGAAATGTGAATTTCAGTATTTCAGTGCTTTTCTTAAAACTAGAAAATAAACACACGAAAAAAATGTTGATCCCATATTGAGGTCAATTTAAAAAAAATTAATACGTCCCAAAATTTTCAAAAGCAATACAAATGCATCCAATTCAAGAGTTTTTTGATGGGGAAAAAATAAATTTGAACAATCTGAAGACATTTTACATAATATATTGGGAAATGAGTGATCTGAAGTAAGTGAAGGGGAGGGAGGTTTTGAATCCTACCAAAATTTTGAATAGCCTACCAGTAATTACGAGTATTTTAGATGAAAATAAAACCTCAAAGAATAATATTCGTCTCATAGGGATTCCTTTAGGAGACCTAACGTGCACCAAAATTTGTAAAAATAGTGAAATTTTGAGAATTATATTGACCTTATTTGAGAATACATATGTAGATGTACATTTAAATCAGAAAATTGATACATATAAATATTCTAGAGATATTGGATTCGAGGAACTCTCGGTAAATGAGAGGAAATGGGGTTGAAATACTTCCAAAAATTTGGAGCATCATCAGCCAATATTTATTCATTTTTTTAAACAAAATTAACCACGTCATACAAAAAGTAAATCGTAGACTAGAAAAATTTTCCAAATTCGAGATTCGAGAATATATATTGCTTTAAAAATTGATAAAAAAATAATCTGACGACATTGAAGCATGCTCGACGAGCCTTGGATGAGGTGAACAGGAGTGAAATTATCCCAAAATTTGAAATATCAGTATTTTTAAGCAATTTCTTAAAACATTGAAATTGTAAACTAAACCTCGGAGAATCATATTGATCTCAAAATGACTCATTTGAGAGGGTTAATGTGGCCCAAAATTTTCGAAAAACGTGGAAATTCATCCAATTCGAGAATATTTTTAGTTGAAAAAAACAAAACAATAATTCAGAAATATTGAATCACAAGGAACTTGGGGGTGAAGGAAAAAAATGGGGTTAAATTTTTGTTTATTACTTCATCTGCTTATTTTCAATGATAAGGATGATTTTTTTCAGCAATAGTTTCTCGTTTCTCAAATTTCGTTGATGGGGGGGGGGGGGGTAATATGCTCCCAAAATTGGGAACTTGAATCTCAAACTCAATTTCGAACATTTTATCGGTGATTTCAAAACTAGGTATCCACGAAAAATGACTCTTGGAGATGAATTGTGTGATCTTGGGGATAGCTATTGGAAGGGGTATAACTGCTACTTGTACATTGCATCTCAAGTTTTTCAAAATTGCTTATTGTATTCTTGCTCAAACTTCAAATTATTGGGCAAGTTAGGCATCACAAGTTCGAAAAATCTGGGGGGAAATTATCCCCCTCCCTCCATCTTTCTTCTAATGGGCTTTTATGAGATGATTAAGTTTCTAAGGTAAAAAAATAAACATGGGTAAATGATTTTCCCTTATTTTGACTTCACTTTCGAAAATTGTAGCCTATCCTCCCCCCCCCCAATCTCTTTGAGTTAACATGCATCTAAGTAGAGCAGATTTTTGCCTTTAATTTTAAAAATAAAAACAGTCAATTTGAAATTATTACCTACGCAAAAATTGTATTTCATGTATTTTAATAAGCACCAATGCGACTCTGTGTTAATATCCTTTTTTCAGGACTTGAGGCAGACAATTAAAATTACTTTCAAATTAAAAGCTATTCTACACAATTGGAAAAAACTCGTTGACATAGTCAATAATTTTATCAGAAACAAAAACTAATGATTGAAAAAACCCATAATTACCTAATTAAAATTATCTTGACGTTCATTTTTCTGTTGCAAAAATTTTCAACCAATTTATTTGAGTTGTAAAAAAAAAAAAAAAAACAGAATTTAAAACAAAATTTTCTTCAAAAGATTTCCACCCATAGAATTTGCTTTTTTTCAAGAAAAAAGAAATGAAATGAATTTAGAGGTCATCCTCAAGAATTTTTCTTCACTTTTTGAATAAAAAATCTGGAAAAGTTCAGTGATTATACGTTAAAAATGGAATTTGACGTGTACCTAGTTGAGATAAAATAACAGTAGGTAAAATAGGTCCATCATTCGATCATATTAGGAAACAATTCGAAAGAAAAAAAAAAAAAAAAAAAAAACGGTCCTAAAAATATCGATTCCAATGTATTTCATGAAAACCCAGTTGAAAAATTATTCGCGAATTGGATTTTAGGAATCCCTGAATTTTTAGATTAAAGAAAAGGCAAAAGAACTCTGCTTAACGTTACTGTAATAATAATCTTTTTTATTCCTTTTTATCCTTCTGTTTCGCTAATAGTACGCTCACTATTATTAACCATCTGTCTATTTCCTTTTATTTAACTCTTTTTTCTTTTTCGTCTTGCTGGCGTTTCTTTTTTTTCCTTTTTCGTTCCTCTTTTCTCTTCCACGTCTTCGTTCTTTATCTTTTTCTTTTCGTCGTTAAAATATTCCCGAGTTCATTTACATTTTTTAAAACTTTAATATTCTGTATCTCCTCCGGCATCTTTTGTAATTGTTTTCTTGGCAATATATTTTTTCTTTACGTTTTACGTTTTATATGGTACCCTATTGAATTATAGTAAGAGGCTGAATTTCGTCCTTGGGATCTTATTCGTTGGAAAATCCACTTCGATGAGTAGGTAAATATTGATTTAAAAAAATCAAGCTCGATCAATTGAGATCAAATTACTACTTCAATCTTCTTTAGGGCGAATAAATGAGAAGAAATGATCGAATCTGATTAAAAAAAAAAAAAAAAAAAACACACACAAGTTTGTCGATTACAAAAATCGATAATCATTGATAAAAAAATCGAACAAATGAACTGCCTTGAACAATAACACAACGTTTATACCTACCCAGCTGTGTTTTGATCGGCGATCTAAGCCTTGAGCTTTGAACGAACAAACCAAGATAATTAAGTACGATACCCACAGCCACAAAAGCTTACGCAAGAACTTTGATATAATTAGGTAAAATTTTTAATTTCATCGCGTATAATTTCCAAGACAAAAGGAATTTTTTAGCATAATTTTTTTCAAGACGTTTGTATAATTTACAGAGTAGAAAATGTCGGAAAAACTGTAGAAATTTAATATCTCCGCTATAGCGTAGAATAAAATAAAACATAAACTAGAAGATGATAATAATAAAAGAACTGGAGGCGTCATTACGTCTTCTTTTGTTTTTCTTTTTTAGCGTCGACTTGGATATTGCATTTTCCCTTCCAAAAAACTGGCCGTTTCATTAATATTCGCCCGAAATATAAAATATAATGTTTTAGTATACAACTACACTTACAAGTGGCTTTTGTTTTGTTCAGGGGTTGGTAAAGTATTGGACGAGGTAGGATTTTTCATCGGAGTAGGCTTTTTTTTGGTACTGAGGGTCTTGAAGTGGAGAGGGGGATAGTTCGTTTCGTGTTGTTTTATCTTTCAACTCGTTAACGATCAATTTTGAAACATACGAGGGGTGTGGGGTGAGGGTGAAGAATTATAAAATATAAAATGAAACACATGGGTCGTTGATGAGCTCGGTTTTCAGCAATTTTCATAATGATGCGATCGTATTGATGAATTTGCACTTTGCAGATGAAAATTACACAATCTAGGTAGGTAGGTCTAGGTAGGTATACTTTAAATGCTCTTAGGCTATTTCTTAATCAACTATATCAATAAAACAAATGAATCAATACCTGGGTGGAAATTGAAAAATCCGAACTTGAAACTGAGTATTTAACTTGCGAAACCGAAACCGAAACCGAAACCGACACACGTAAAAAAACGAAAAAATTCAAAAAATCGAACACCCTATCGATTGCCCGAATATTCATATGCACACTTCCGACGATTTCGAAATGAAAACCGCATAAGAAATGAGTGTAAAATATTGTAAAACTGGCTTGAAAAATCAAGCAGAAATAATTCTCGTCATTCGGCAAAAAAGGAGATAAAATTCATACGATACGATAACGTCCCAATTCCTAGATTTTTCCAACCTTCTTATCTATCAACTCTGCGAATGGAGTTTTACGCCTGTTGCCATGTTGCCATTACTTTGCACGAAGAATAAGTGCAGCGTAAAGGTTGAGCAAACAATAATTGAATTGAACATGAAAAATCGAGCTCAAATAATTTCGATATACGAGATTACTACGTACTTACTTATGTAGCTATTTAAGAATGTGTACATAAGGGTTTAAAATCTTGCCAAAAACGGCGTCCAACTCGAAATTTTTCCAGTCGTATTCACAGGATGTCCGAAAAATTCGCAAAATAGGGGTTTTATATATCCAAAGATTTCGATATGAAAAGGGGTTTAAGTATTCGAAATAACGTTATTGAAGTGGTGCATACAAGTGCTGCATTTTGAAAAAGTGATTTAGAAGTTCTCAATCTCAGGTCTCTGACCTACTTATGATTTTCTTTTGCAAAAATTGAAGCACTCGAGTCAGTATCAGGATTCATGATACAGATTAAAAATAGGTAAGGTACTTATGAAAAAATGGAGGATTTGAAAATGAGAAAATGTACGATGAGGAAGAGGATTCTTAAAGTAGGTATTCAATACCTGAACAAAATTACGTTTCGAAAATTTCCCATTCCTCACTTTCACCCTCATCAACTACATAATAATAAATCGACTTTTTGAAAAAAAATTCATAAATTGACTAGAAAGGATGATGATGATATTGAATACAAGGTATAAATGTATTATGTACCTTCCTCCTACCTACTTGATTGGGCAATTAAAACTGCGTGATTAAAATTCCCCCAGCTCCCCTCTCCTCGCAAAGGAGTGAGTGACAAAGAATCCAATTTTTCTACAATATGGGAGGGGGGGGGTGAGAGGAAAATTTTGGGAAAAATGATAACGTTAACTGGGTGGGTAAGAAAATTTTGAATCCCTACTTCATTCAAATAATCACTCGTCATGCAATTATTCCATATCAACTTTACTCCGCCATTTTTCAATTTCTTCATGATTTTTCTTCCCCCTTTCCATTGTTGAAAAATTGGCGCAAAAATAGTGTAGGAGAAGAAAATTTTGATCATTCTGCTCACACAAACATTTTTTATTCAATACCTATCATTTCTTTCAGTCAACTTTTTAATTATTGCATTATTTTTCTCCCCTCCTTTCATTTTTAGAAAATGGGCGTTGGAAAAATTCCGAATCGGTAGGTAAAGTAGGTCATTTCACTCGTCCAGTAAATACATGTTGACCTATCAGGCTAACATCTTTCTCGCAATCAATTCTTGATTTTTTTTCAGAAAATTGATTTTCCATATTACCTATTGGTTGATATGAATTGATGAAAATGCTAATAAGGGGTGGGGTAAATTTTCAAAACGTTTAGGAACAGGATTTTGAGTAATTTCAGAATCGCCTTCCCCATGGCTCATTTTTTGTTTTTCAACTACCTATCTCAAGAGTTCTAACAAGAGAACGACTTAATTTGACGCATTCGTTAAAAAGGAATAAAAATAATCAAAAATGGTTAAAAGTTGATGAAATGTTCCAAAATTCAAGCGAAATATCGAAAAAAATAACTTCAAGTTACAAAAAAAACTCATCTAAGTATTAAATTATCAAAATGAAATGTAATTTTGCAAAAAATTGCATAAAGACAACTAGATAATTCATCAAAAAGTTTGAAAATCGACTCCGAAACTGCACTTTTGAATTTTTTGAACTTATCGAAGATACAAAATGAACTAAAGTTCCTGAAATTTTGGTTACTTGGCGTTTTAGAACATGCTCTTTCGATCTGGCTTGGTCTTGTTAACCCTTAAAAACCCCTGCTAATCCTGAGATGTTGTGTAAAGATGCTTTCAATTTCCTGAATTAGATCATCACAAGCATCACTTTAACCCACAGTTCACCCCCCAGCCCCTTAAAGCCGTCTCGTAAAAGAGGTACCGATTTTTTCAATTATCCTCAAAAACCGAGGAAGCAAAAACCCCAATGAGGTCAATCATGGAACTTAATGATAAAGTATCATTAGAGGTACTGAATGAGTGAAAGCATAATCCCAAAGAACACCCCACCCTTTTTTGCGGAGAAAATTTTGAAAAAAGTTGGGATATTATCTACTGCTATGAAAAGCTTTACACAGTCAAATTGCAGCAGTCTTTACTCTTTGGCATTTCATAACAGTCAAGCATTCATGAAGAGGTCACACCTCTCCTCGATAATAGATGGTGAAGTTCTACACCATGAAAATTGCATGAGCAGAAGTTGTTGTTTCCAATCATGAGAATGGGTCTAGTTGATGACTACTAGATTCAGAGGACGGTGCAGAACTTCACCATCCATTATCGAGGAGAGGTTGTGACCTCTTCATGAATGCTTGACTGTTATGAAATGCCAAAGACTGCTGCAATTTGACTGTGTAAAGCTTTTCACAGCAGTAGATGACAAATATCGAGAAAGAATATCTACGGATTGATAAACAGATTTGCTGGGTTGATTGTAGATTTTCTGAGCATCGGGCTGTTTAAGAGCATTTGTGTTCTTTTCAACTTTTTTTCCTGTCATTTCAAGCCTACTTGATAAAATTTCCATATTATGTACTCTGCGTATGCATGCTCTGTTTTTTCGGGTTTTTATCAAGACAAGCGTATTAAATTTTCAAAAAATCGCTCTGGTCCACCCTGCACACACCTTTCATGATTTCATTTTGTGAAAGCTCTACCATCAATATGTTCATCCAAAAATGGAGCATGGGTGCCTGTATTTTATCCCAACTTTTTTCAAAATTTGCTCCCCAAAAAGGGGTGGGGTGTTCTTTGGGATTATGCTTTCACTTATTCAGTACATCTAATGATACTTTATCATTAAGTTCCATGATTGACCTCATTGGGGTTTTTGCTTCCTCGGTTTTTGAGGATAATTGATAAAATCAGTACCTCTTTTACGAGACGGCTTTAAGTGGCTGGGGGCCGGGGGGGGTGAACTTTGGGTTAAAGTGATGCTTGTGATGATCTAAATCAGGAAATTGGAAGCATTTTTACACAACATCTCAGAATTAGCAGGGGTCTTTAAGGGTTAAAATCAAAAAGTGTCTGTTCAAAAGATTCCCTCGTAAGCTTGGAGAGGATTTGTGTACCTTCTATTTATCTTGCTAATATCCTTTCGCTCAGTGTTCTATTTAAAAGTTCTAAGTAATTTTGGAGCCCATCTCAGAGATTATCTTAAACATCAATGTCCTTTGAAAATTTGGCAAATCGAAATCAAACTCGTCGAGCATACCAGACCAGACACACACACACACACCCCCTCCCAATTCGATCGATTAACGTAATAAAAATCTAATAAAAATACACATCTTGGCACATGCAACTCTAAGTACTCCCCCCCCCCCACGTGACAGACAAAAATGACACAATAAAAAAGTTAGATCCGATGAAACATACCAAAACTATGCTATAAGTATAGCGAAGACAAGAAGAAAATCATTAAAAACTTGTTACAATTATGTGTTTATGATGGAAAACGGTAATTCACCCAGACTTAGTCGAACGTAATTTGAGTGAGAGAGAGAAGTCGTTCTAAAGGTATAGGTACACGTACCCAAAAGTCGCCGTTTTATTGTAAACAATTATGAACGTAATTACAACTCTTTATAAAGTAATCCAGGCAAAGAAAAAGTTGACTAGAAATACGTAGATATAAATAGCGACGACGATGGTTATTTCCTTTCGAGAGAGTCAGCGTACTCGTAAAATATCCATAGCTCGGGTAACTTTTCTATTAAATTTTACCCCGTGTTGGTCCCATTATTGGCGAACTTTTCTTCAAAAAGATAAGAAACATCGACGCGGAACTGAACCGAATTGAAGATGACGAGAGTTTATAATAAGTACTGATATTTTATAAATAGAATGAAAAACGTTATTTAAGCATTTTTACATCGTTTACACTTTTTCAAAAAAAAGGACAGGTAACCTAGTTCAATGATGGATTACACTTCAACATATACCTGTGAACCTAGCTTTTGTGATATACGATAAAAAAATAATCAGGAGCAGGTACCTCGAAACTGGGCTCTGATAACCGTACAGCTGGGCTGTTTCAATTGCTGTGTACGAGTATCTCTCACAAGTCTCTCAGCATTGTGAAGGAAGAAGAAGAAAAAGCCTAAAAAGAAAATACTTACGAGGTTATTTCGATGGAAAAAGATAAGTTATAGACGCGTATTTGAGGGGAATATTCTTTAATGGGCGTTCAAATCAGAAAGGACGAAGTATGAGGAGGTGCGGCGCGACGGGTCGACGGTGGTCCGGGAATTGTTTTAAAAGTTGTTTTCAGAGTTTTTCAAAAGAGGGTTTTTATGCAGATTGGGTGGCGTTAGCGGGAACACGGTTCTTTGCAAAAGAAAACCCCATGCTGCCCCTCTCCTCGGCTGTAAACGTTGGCACGAAGGAAAAACTGTTGGTAAAAATGTTGGAAAATGTCGCCTTTCTCAATACAAAAGGCTTCTAATATATAACAGTTATCCATTCTTTCGGTATAATTATTCGTTACACGTCCCCTTTAATTAATCTTTCTACGTGGTAGAGAAAGTGTTTCGTCTACAAGGGATGAATATAAAAGAAAAAGCGGTTTTCAGTTCGCCGAATTTTCAAGAAGTATTCAGTTTCTTCGATACATTTTTTTTTCAGCTTCTTCTCCAAAACTCGACTTTTTCCATGTTCTCTTCTTCCTCTTTTATTTATTTTTATTATCGTTGTGTGACGAAGCGAAATTGTTAAATTAAAATTAAAATTTTCTCGTACGATTGTTTTCAACTTTTAGATATGATATTCAAACCACATCGTGAATTTTTTCTGCTCCCAATGAAGTGAATTTTTCACCAATTTGAAAATTATCGTCGTTAAATTCTGTCTATAAATGACAATGTTTCTTCTTCGCCTGAAGCAAACCCCATATTTTCGTCGTATTTTTAATTAGAATTACCTAGTCGAGTAACTTCGCGTTGATGATGAACCGAGCCAAGTTAAAGTCTATGATTTTAACGAACATTTTTCATAAGATCAAGTCAGTCGTCTAATTCGGCCAGATTTGCCAATCTTTTTACCCTCTTTTTCGAGGTTTGAAATTCACTCGGAAATATTTAACTACGAGATTTTCGTATGGGTTAAGTGGTACCTTATAATTAATGCACCCCCACGAAATATAAAACCTAATGCAAAATGTTCTACGTAAAAGAAGGACGCAATATCTTATTATCGTCGCCGCCGCCGCCGCCACCGTAAAGAACTAAAGAACTTCGTATTTCATTATCATTCGAATTGTGACATTTTCAAGTTACTGGCGTTTATTAAAAGGGCGAATATTTTTAAATGGTGCGAATTCGAAGAACCATCGGTGGTTGAAATTCTTGGCATTTTGCTCGTTTAAATATTTTTTTCACGTGGGTTTTATGCGAGTGAATTAAATTTAGAAAATTTACCCGGAGTAATTAAGATAATTAGTGATCGACTGATTCATTCTGCGAAGTTTTTATCGATAAGTAAATCTAATTTTTTACCATCAGATTATAGTAAAAAAATTTTTAGAGGCCTGCTTCAGTTTTTTTTTTGATTTTTAGTAAATTTTTTAACTGAAAACTCTTTTAAAAAAATCATGAGGTGAATTTTCAACTTGAGACTTCCCCCCCCCCCCCTAGAAAATTGATAGATATTCGTAAAGGCCATTTTTTTTTTAATGTGAAAAGTGGCATAGGTATCATATTCTTTTATTGGTAGTGCAATCAGCCGGAACTTCTGTATTTTTGAAGAATTTTCCATGAAATGTGTATCAGTAAAATTGAACAATATTTTGTGAAAATGCCTAAAAAGTGATTTAAATGTTACCAACAGTGCTAAAAATAGTTAAAAGTTGATAAAATATTCCTAAAGAGCAACATAGGTGCTATAAAAATTCCTATAATAATAATAAATTACTTACGAAAAGTGACGAAAAATTAAGTATCAGAATAAAATGTAATTTTCCACGAAGCAAATTACGTAAGTATCGAAACAAGTGTAAAATTGGCATAAGACTGGTGAAATGAAGTAGTTAGTTGAGCTAAATTTTTACAAAAAACTCAAAATCAACAAAAATGGTACTGCAAAAAGTCACTCAATGATGAAAAAATTGTTGTAAAATTACCCCCCCCCCCCAAAAAAAGAAAATACTACTTACCCAACGTTAGGTTGAGAATCGTAACTCATAAGGCGGTTCTTTCGAACGCGTTTTTGAAGAACACCCTTAACTAGGTAGAAAATCATCAATCTCAAGGTGATTTTTCAAATGATAGACGTGTGTTTATTTTGGATATGTACTTGATTTTTGAAAAAAAATTTCAGCCGTAAGATGGAAAATTATAAATAAAATAGACTTGAGTATGATGTGGTTTTTCAAATGGATGATGATGGTTCATGTTTATTTGAGGCATTTTATTGTAAAACAACGTTGACTAAATGGAGAATCACTACTCATAACGTGGTTTATGAATTTTTTTGAATTACATTTAAATGGACTGGAACGATTTTTGATGGTTTTTGTCAACTTTTGTTCAATTTTACTGTTTTATTCATTTTTTTTGGAAATTTTCACTAAGTATCTTTTTTGTTACCAATTTTACGGTTTTTTTTTTATCAGTTTTCGTGTAATTTTTGCAACCTTTTATTCGATTTGAATCACATTTGATCAAATTTTTACAATTTTCAATTTTTTTTCAAAATTTTAAGCTTATTTTTTTGAATTTTCCTAGATTCTTTCAGTTTTTTTTTTTTTTTTTTTTTTTGCCAGAATACCGCATATTGTGTACACATGATCTCGTGACTCAATAACAGTCATAACTTGACCTTTTTGTAGCCCCCAGCGAATTTTTAAATTCATTTTTATAAAGTTTTATTCGTTTTTTATTTTTTTGTGGCATTTTAACAAAAATTTTAAATCTATTTTCGCATAATTTTGATCGATTTTGTTATTTCTTCCATTAATTTAATTTTATAACTATAATTTCAGTAGTGTTAGTGCTACTTAATTGTAATTTCATATGTATATATTTCATGAGAAAGTTTAAAAAATTCGTCAAAAACTTAAAAATCAGCTTTAGGATTAAATTAAGGACGTGGAATTCTGGTTATGGAGATTTCAAGACATACTTCTTCGATCTAGTTTAGTTTCATTCAATTCGGATAGAGTTTCAATTCAAAAGGTTCCCTGGTTAGGTTTCTTCAATCAACTGCAGATAAGTACATGGAACTGGTTCTCTAGTTTTTTGTAAGGGAAATAGACATTTTTTTAAACCATTAAAAGCTGAATAAAATAAACATAGGCGCTGAAAAGCTTTTTTCCATTTTTGGAAATTTTTTGAAAATCAAGTTCGGCCCAAAAATATAAAGAAATCAAAATTTTATCATTTTTTTACCAGAAAAATTGGAATTTGGAAGGCCTATAATTATGTACCAACCGTATTTTTGACACCCCCTCGAATCAATTGAAATCGGTTTAGAAGCGTTTTGAGAAGACGTATTGGAGGATTTCTGGAAATTGAAATTCCCACCAAATTTTTCCCAGTGAATTTGGAAAACTAAATTTGAGTATACTTTTTACTCTCATTTCAGCATATACTGAGTCGATTTCAGGTAGTTTCACGCTGTTCTGGAGCATCTGGTCAAAATTTGGAGGATTTCGGATTTTCAAAAAAGTGCCATGAAAAATCGTCGAAATCAACTTTTGTATGTGTAGTTTTTTTTCAAAAATAGGTTTCTGTCAATTTAAAAACGTATTATTTCTCCAGCTCGATTTCATGGTTGAAAATTTGAAAAGTGCTGTTCTGAACTGGCAGGGGCTGATTTTGAAAAATTAGTGGGTAATTGATTTGAAAGGTCACTGACATGTACTGAGGGTGTGTATCAAGGTGAGTCGTCTTTGACCTTTTTTTTGAGGGGGGAATGATTGGAGAGGGGATTTGATAAAAAGTTGTAAGGGACCTCCAATAACTGTAGGAAGATTTTTGGATCCACTACATATGTAAATAACCATCACTTTTCTACTAGGGTTAAAAATATTTCAACATTTATACTTACATTGAATGTTGAAGTTTTTTTGAAAAAAATTTTTTGGCGTTAATTAATTCATAAGCCTCAGTAGAGAAATGATGGTTTAACCTTCAAGTTGGGAAATCAACATTTTTTCTGCAATCTATTGAAGCTCTCAACATATTACCTATTTTCATCAACTCCTCCCTCAAAAACTCCCTCCCCTCCCCCCCCACCACAAAAAAAAACGACCAACTCCAGTGTGTATAAAGGTGCTTATAGAGTTCATTTCAACAAATGTTATGATTTCAGAAGAAGCTAAAATTTTTTAAAAATTACTGAAGGCTCCAAAACTCTCTAAAGCTATTTCCAGTCAACTCATCTACATAGATTTTACCTCTAATAAACTCAGCATGTTGAAATTATTGCATGTACAAAAATTAATTTCAGCTTTCCAGCTTCATTGAGAAAAATTTTGTGTAAATTTCAACTGTCAAAAATCTCCTGGAGACTCCCAAAACTGCTCAAAACAGTTTGAAACCATCCCTAATCCAATTGGGGCGTCATAAATGAGGCATGAACCAAATTTCAGCTCTTTAGATAAATTTGGTGAAATTTTGATTTTTTTTCACATTTTTGAGAATTCATTAAAATTGAAAAAATACACTCGAATATCTGAAATTTTGGCTGATAATGTATTTTTGCAAGTTTTTTGATTTTTTTTCGTCCCGTTCAATTTTTGTTGCCTGTTGAGTCATCTCCCATGGCAAATGTCATTGGAAATTAAAACCGAAAAGTAAATCCGAATCCATGAAAATAACGTAAGATATATCTACTCGTCTTAATTAACTAAAATGATTTCATTCATCACAATTCCCAATGTGAAAATGTCTGACAAACGCTACACCACTGACGTCTCGTCGCGTCGCGCCGCACTATTTTTGAAATATCTACATGACCCAATATCGCCAACCCTTTATCACGCATCTGTCCAGTAAACAATATCCTATAAAAAGAGGTACCTACTGGCGGCGTTACGGATATAAGACGAAAAGTGGTCAAACGAGTCGACGCAAACACTGATGGTTGAACAGCTGAAGCCGGGCAATCCTTTAAACAAAAGGTCAGATTTTTTCACTATAAATAAAATACTATACGAAAGACAATGGTCATTTTTTTAAAATTCACGCATCGTGTTGCAATACTCTCTGGCTACCTTTTAACCCCTCTTTTTTTCTTTCACGTCCGGCAAAAGAATATGTAAAATAGGTAACCGTTCTTGCGCAGGGTTGTGAGAAAACTGGACAAACCAGTTTCCCCAGGTTGGGGCTATCGTATACGAGTATGTAAGGGTTGTACTGTTACGTTAACTCTTTAAAACAATCAAGGAATTCGGTGCTGCGATTACCTATACCCCCTTAGAGAATAAGGTTTTTAAATTAATGACCAACTATTTCGGAACAATTGTCCGGTTTACGTGTTTCGTAATCTGTGTTGTGCATTATCTTTACTTCTTTTTTTTTTTTTGGCGAGCGATGGTTTGTTTGTAATATTCCGGCCGCTAAAGGGCTAAGACTTTATATCTATTGTAGCCTTTAGGTGAATGTGAAACTGAATAGAAGTTGGTAGGTTGGGTATTTCTAAGTTTGGCTGAGGTCGTACTTTGGCAAAGGGGTTGGGTAGTACGTATTTCACAAACTGGACAATATACGTACCTGCGTGTATGTCTACATAAGATCAGTTTATCTTGGTGATTTTAAGTTTAAAGAGGTGATATGTGCCTATTATTAATATGTATATACGGATGCGGGCCAAACCAACTCATCAGATAGATAGGTATTTAATTACTTACCTACCTATACGGCATATTATCGAATTTGATCAATTCGTATCATTTTCATTATTCTAGCATTATGAAATTTACATTTTCCAAACAGGTACGTTATTTTCACTTTCAATGATATTATATGTACTTAGGTACTGACCATTTTTAGTTTTTCAAAATTAAAAATAAAATCATAATTTTTTTTATCGAGGTTGAGCATCATTTTTTTTAAATTTCTCGATAATAAATACG
The DNA here is from genome assembly GCF_950023065.1 of Planococcus citri. NCBI lineage: Eukaryota > Metazoa > Arthropoda > Insecta > Hemiptera > Pseudococcidae > Planococcus > Planococcus citri. Next base: position 11,392,012 of record NC_088679.1, on the reverse strand, counting down.
TAAACGTGAATTTCTTCGAAATTGAATTAAAAAAATCATAAGAATTCGTGGTTTTTTTCAATCTTAAAATAGTTTTACTTTTGAAAATTTTGAATTTTGATTTTTGTATTTTCTCTATTTTTTTTTGTTTGTTTGATTAAAATTGAAAGGTGAACCACGTTCTTAAGTTGATAAAATAAGTGATAAATTTTAAATCATGCTGGAGGGTCCAGAATGCTGGAAAAGTAAAATTCATGTCTGGTATTTTTTCCTCATTTTTTATTCTGAAGTAAGATTTGGCTATTCACACAAGTTCCCAAAAATCACTTTACAAATAATTTTTTTTTGGAATTTTCGAATTTTACCCTTTATAAATAATTGGTCAAAAAAACACACAGAGGCTTGCCTGGAAATTTTCTCAATCGATTTCAGATCGTTCCAGAAGTCGTTGTGATGAACTTCGGAAGCTAAAAATTAAATCCTGTCATGAGTTCGACTTTTCTGAATTGATTAGGGTAAGTTAATTTGGAATCTGAGGAGGCGAGTAAAAAATTTTAAAAGTACCAGGGGGTTTCAACGTATCATTCAGCTTTCAAAAGCTAGGTAATATTAATACGAAAAAAACTTGAAAATCATAGGGAGCTAAAACAGTTTCCACATGTCTGTGCATGTTGGCGTTTATTCATTTTCTTTCCTGGAATTTTATAACTGGTGAATCATATGATCGTTCTATGTATTTAACAATTAGCCTTGTAAGATGTCTTACTCTGGTTTTTCAATTTGAGTTTTCCATGAAATAAGTAGATATGTAAGTAGTAGGGAAGGGGGGATTGTAATGCATTTCTTTTGTTGTTTATGAAAGGATTTGTCAAAATAAAAAATATGAAATTTTATCTGACTTGCTTTTTCTGCGAAAAAAAACGAAGCTGAAAATTATGAAAAAACGAGAAAGATCAGGCACTTGGACTTGATTTTGACTGCATTTTGGTTTTTAAAAATACTTATTTTCCAAAGTTGGAATTTTCCACTCCCCCCTCCCCCAAATAGTTACCTGGGGTAATATAATATCTCATTTCCATATTATTTTTTATTTTTTCCTATCTACAAAATGGTGGAATCAGTAACCCCCCCCCCAGGTTGAAAAAAATGAAAAAAGTTCAATGTATCGAAATATGTTGCTTCTGTGTCAAAATTGTTCTAAATAATCCCCTTATCAAGAAAAAGTTTTCCCGGTCGTTCAAACCATGTTGGCCTCCTAGAAAGGAGCCCCTCCTACAAGTTGAAAAAAATGAGAAAAATTATTGAAAATATCTCATTTTCACATTAGAATTCTTCTGCATAACCCCCTTTCTAATTGTACAAATTTTTTGAAAATGTTTCATTTCTAGGTAGAGTAACTACCTACCTACCTTTAAATAACCTTATTTACAAGAAAAATCCTCCTTGGTCCCCCAAATGATATTTGTCCCTTTGTATGAAGCCCCCCCCCCAGTTGAAAAATAAAATTGATGTACATGTAGGTAAATTTTTCATCTCGGAGCCGAATACTTCCTTCCATTTGCCCCCCCCCCCAACAATGTTGGCCAGCTACATAGAGACCTCCAAAATTTAAAAAATCAAAAATTCTAACAAAATCACCTATAGTTTTTTTTAAATGATAGGTACAGATTATCTGCAAATTTTTCATCTCTGAGCATGAATAAATACTTCTAGACAATTATTTTTTTTAGAAAAACCTTCCCTCAGCCCCCCCCCCCAAAAAAAAAAAGAAAAAAACTGGTAATCTATACGAAGACTTCCAAGGTTGAATAATAAGTTGAACAAATTCGTATTGGGGGAAAAAAACTCAATCTTCTTTCAGAGGTATTTTAAATGACTTCTCTTCAAGAAAAACCCCCTACTTAGTTGTTTGAAGTTTCATTTTCATTATGGGAATCAATCAACGCCAAAAAATAATCAATTAGGTACTTAATTAATGAAATCAATTCCTTAGTCTCCCAAGCAATAATCTCGTCTAGTTCAATTAAGGGTCATTCCCCGCCAATTGGACCAAAAAGTGGTAGGGGGTACGGCGATTTTTTTGAAATTTTTCCTGTGGAAAAACCTTTTGAAGGGATGGCCATGGCGCAAATCGCAGCCCTCTAGCTCATTTTTAAAGGCAGCCAAGGAGTATCAAAGTTTTCAGTGAACCTAAAATATCATCCATTTCAGCAGTGGATTACTCGATAACCGCGATACCTACCAAAATGGAACTTTTTCCAATAATTAGGGGTTTTAAAAGGTTTTTTGGTGATATCAATGAAAATCAGTGTTGCCACTTTTTTTCGTAGGTACAAAAAATTAGCTCAAAGTTTCGAAACGTATAGTTTTCATATCGTTCCGACTCTCCGATTTTTTGATTTAAAACATGAAAAAAAGTTTTGGTAGGTGAAGTTGACCCATATTGACCCCTCTTTTTACGTATCTGTTGAAAAAGTTGAAAACCCCCTTTCACTCGATGAAATAAACTCCACACAAAAAAATCAAAATTCGAAAAGATTCAAAAAATGAACGAATTTTCATTTTTTTGTTGTGAGTGTAATTTTTATCAACTTTTTCATGAAATACGTCAGAAAGAGGTCAAAATGAGACAACTGAATAAATTACAACTTTTTTTGATGTTTGAAATTGAAAATTGAATTTTTTCGAATTTTGATTTTTTTGTGTGGAGTTCATTTCATCGAGTGAAAAGGGGTTTTCAACTTTTTCAACAGATACGTAAAAATAGCGGTCAAATGGGTCAACTTCACCTATAAAAACTTTTTTTCATGTTTTAAATCAAAAAATCGAATTTTTTCGCAAACTTTAAATTTTTTAAAATCAACTATGCAACATGGTACCATTCCAATTTTTTAATATGTTGTTCAACATGAAAAGTTGTTCATAATATATTTTTTTCAGAATTTTTGAGAGTCGGAACGATATGAAAACTACGTTTCGAAACTTTTTGAGCTAATTTTTTGTATGAAAAAAAGTGGCAACACTGATTTTCATGATATCATCAAAAAGCCTTTTAAAACCCATAGTTATTGGGAAAAGTTCCATTTTGGTAGGTATCGCGGTTATCAAATAATCCACTGCTGAAATGGATGATATTTTAGAGCTTTAAAAACGGGCTAGAGGGCTGCGATTTGCGCCATTGGTCATCCCTTTGGAAGGTCTTTCCACAGGAAAAATTTCAAAAAATCACCGTACCCCCCTATCACTTCTTGGTCCAATTGACGTGGAATGACCCTTAAGGTAGTTCCTTAGTTCGATCCATCGACTATCGAGTTACAATAAAACTTGAAAAATCAAGATACCTACCTAGTTACCTACCATAACTTATAACTATGAAATTAATCTGTTCACGAATCAAATTACTGTTAAAAACTGAGTTATAGGGTGTGGTCAAGTTTCACTTTTTCATTGTGGAGAAGGAGGAAAGGGACAAATCGAAAACATTATATGTAGTGCTTTTCTGTTCTAATGAAGATGGACCAAATCCGAGGATTAAAATTTAGAACTAAAACGTGAAAATATTAGCAAACCAGGAAAAAATTGAGAGAAACGATTTCGCTCCACACTACAAAGCTCAATACTCTTCTTGCGTTATTTTTGACCTCAAAAAATGAAAAAAAAATGAATATTTTTACGTTTTATTTCCAAGTTTTGGGACAAATTCCGCTTTCTCATCATGTAGAAGGATCAAATAACAGTATTTTTTAAAATAAAAATGAACCAAGCTTGAAGACTAGAAGGTAAAAAAATGTAAAAATTTCAATGTTTCGGATTTCTTATAAGTACATATATTTCGAAAACTTGGGAGGGGAGAGGGCTTCCTTACCAACATAGCTGGAGAAATTTATCTCATGAAACCCAACAACTTTGGGGCGTTGACAAAATTTTTTTTCACAATCTATTATACTTTTCACAACTAATTTCACAGTCTTCAATTCACATTTCCAACGAATCACGACTCGAATAAAAAAAAATTCCATTTAAAAAAAAATACTCCAAACTTTTTAAAGCAAGAATAGGACAACCTGCTCACTTACCTCGTATCTTTAAAACTCCACTAAAAAAATAATTCAAACTGGAAAAAGCCCTCGAGAAAGCAATTTTCTAAAAAATAAAAAGGGATTTAGTTATACTCGGCGTAAAAACTGACGGGGTAGGTATTTTTTCCATCGAATGAAAAATTGTCTCGCTAAACGTTCATCTATTTTAGTTTTTTTTCTCCTCCGCAACGGTTTAAAGTTTCGTTTAAACATTGTGTTTAAATTTTGAGCACCCTTAAGCGACTGAATGGCTCCTGGTGTCATTAATCTTTCGAAACGCATTAATCTGGCCTTAATTTTTTCATTACCTATTTATTTTATCATTTAATACTTTTAAATTGCCATTTTAATATTTGAGAAAATAATTACCTAATACCTACCGTCGTAGTAGGTACCTACGAGTATAATTTCGCAGTTCAGCTGAGCTCGACGTATTTTTGTCCGATTTATTTTTTACCATTCTACCATGCCTCTGTGTCTGTGTTGTCCTCCTCCTTATAAATTCTCCAATGATTAATTCACTACTTGATAAGGTTAAAGGAAATAAATTCGAGTCTTACTTTCCTTCCTTTACCTTTTCGTATAATATTTAGTATACAACATTTATGTACCTGGCTTCATCGATGATGTGCCTAAGCGTACCTATTAATTACTTTCTCGCACTTGGTAGCAGAACGTTGTTAATTTTTTATTTCGAAAAACTTGTTCCGATGGGTATAAAAACAAAAGATTTGTTAGATTAGGTAACTCGTCAGCCGTCCAAGGGTGTTGTATATAGACAATTTGGCGAACCCAGGTAGTAAAAAAATGAATCCGAGTATTATCTCAAACAATAGGTATATTTACAAAGGGTTGTTTTAATTAAAAGGGTAATAAAAAAAGCCTAAATCGAGCTGATACTTGAAACATTTATACCTCTACACGTTAAAGTGCATATCATATTCAGTATTTTATCAGTATCAGTGTCGAACAGTCGTACGAGAGTTTATTTGCTCATCTTTAAAAATACTCGAAATTTAAAATATCTCGAATCGTGATTACAATCAGTGTTTCATTCGAGTATGGAAGTTTACAAGGGTAAGTTTAAGTTTACATTTTTCGAGTAGGTATTTTTCTCTCTGTTTTTTTCTTTTTCCCAAAATAAGACAACGCGAAGAAATACTCTACTCGCGGAAAAGAATAAGAAGGAAAAAAACAACAAAACTCTTATAGTACTATACAAAGGCGCAAAAATAAATGATTTTTCAACGAGTCAGACGGATGCTGGATGCTGGATGGTGGGCTGGCACGCTAGAGGGGTGTACTGGTCGCCATATCGCGCCGCGGATGAATAATCACTCTATTCCGCCAATCTTTCGAGAACGCGGAGCAGCCCGAACTGGAGCATGGATGGTGCGGGGAGGGGAGGGGCGCACACAGAGAGACGTAGAAAGAAAAGAAAAGAAAATATTAAGGGTGAAAATGCGAAATGAGGGTGGCCTGGTGATGGTAATGGCCAACGATAGACCGGAACGGGGCAGGGGTTTGGGGACGTGTATTGGGTCGCGGGGAAGGCAGGGGAGGGGGGGGTTACCGAAAAGAAAGATTAAATTTTTAGCAACCCTCTTTTTTAGACAGATCTTCCATTAAAAAGAGAGAAAAAGAAAACATCGCCTTTAGTTCCATTTTCTTTTCTCTATTTTTAATGTTTATCGGTTTCGTAACGAAGAAAAAACCTCTCTCGTTTTGCTTTTTCACCCCCCTCGCCCCCTCGCCTCCTCGTGCTCCTCCAGCACCCTTGTATATTCCTGCACCGCACACAGCGTTACAAACATTGCGAAAATTTTGATTTTTATTGATTTGCTCGCGAGAAAAACGGACCATTTAAAACTTCTCCCTTCGTCGTCGTTGTTTTTACAGAAATTGTTTTTTTTCTCTCTTCGCTATTACGACTTTTCTCTCTTCGCTATTACGACTTTTCTCTCTTCGCTATTACGACTTTTCTCTCTTCTTTTTCCATTTTATGCTTGAGATTTTGCACACAAACGATGAAAATAACGTTCGCGTGTTGATTTGTTCATCGACGATCGGCGGCCTTTTTCCAATTCGGTACACGTGATTTGATACTCTTGAATGGAAGCTTTTCTTTACTCGACTGAGAACTGATAAGTAGGTGGGGTTCTGAGTCTTGATTTTTTTTCTCGTTTTTCCTAATTAAAATTTTTAATTGAATTTTTCAACCTGACTAGAAAGTAAGTGTATAGACGCGATTCGAGGAACAGACGAGAAAAATCGACGAACGATTCGATTTGATTCGTATCTAAATTACGAGTTGTTGTAGGTACCTATTTTACATTATCAATATTGTGAAAGACGATGTAAAAGTATAGATAGGTACCTGTTTCCATTTAAGCTTTTTAAAACAATAGATACGAGAATTCGAAAAAGTAATTTCGATTTGAAAGGAAAAATAATTGAAATTGTAGTCCGTTCGAGAAGCTCGATATTTTTCTATTATGGTCGAACGATGAGCGTATCGTTCAGGTACTCGATTTCTTTTTCTATCCAAAGGAAATGGATGTCAGAAGGAAGTAGTCGGAGGGGCGGGGAGAGAAAAAGTATAATGTTGGAACCTGCGGCGGTGAGATTGCAACTTGAGACGATTTAAAGATTAATTATGCGAATTTATATAGTATAAAAGAAATAGAATTTTGTTAATTTTGAAATCAGTTGTTGGTTTTTTTTGCAACTCCGAAAAATTTTGAAAGGAACAATTCACCATAAGTTTGAGATTTAAACATAAAAAAGAGATAATGTACTAACTATCAACAGTTCAACACTACTATTGCAAATAAATACGTAGGTACATATTTAGGAACTTCATTACCATGCAGACTTATTTTTACGGAATTGAAATCTGAGGTTATCATTCTCAAATGGAAATTTTAAATGATTGAATTGAACTCGATTTGTTCGAGAAAAATTTATGTCGATTTTAATCGTTGAAATATTGATGCAATTCAACTGATCATTTTTCAATGGGCTTTAAAACGTACAAAAAATCATTCTTAAAAGCTCAGGCCATTCTGTATCCTGTGTTTGAAAGCCAGGAGGAACGGGAGGGAGGGACAGAAAATATAAGAAGTACATTTTTTGTACTTTCAGATTATTAAAGTTAGTCTCCTCCTCCTTCTCCTCCCTACCCCTAAAAAAAATTGACCGAATTTTTTGGTAGGTGTAAGAAAAATAGGTATACGTAACCTTACTGTTATAATTAATTTCAGGCATATTTTATTTCAACAAATTCGAATTTATGTTTTCAAATTTTAATTTTAAAATGAAGCACATCAATTGAAATAAAACCGTTTTTATCGTATTTTTTCAAAATATTTTTGTATCACCAATTTGATTTTCAAAAAAAAAATCACCTGAACAAAATTTTTTAGAAATTTTTTAAATGTATCTAGTTATCTCGAAAAAGGTCCTGAACTATAGACTTCGCTAAAATTGAAATGAACAAAATTTCATTTAAAAAATCAGATTACTTAGGTACTTGAACTTTTATCAGTTTCTTTTTTAAAAATCTCATAATTATGTTTCTTAACTTTCTTGATCATTTTGAAAAATTAGTACTTTTTTGGTACCTAAGACTTGTTTTCATCTAGTTATTTTTCGTACCAAATGGTTACCCTGGAGAGTGGAGACTGGAGCAGAGCTCTATATACATATATCATTCAAACAAATTAGTAATACAAAAATCAAGCACAAGGCCTCGCTTTCGATCTTTTTTCATTTTTGATTTTTTTTCGCAAATCCAGGGCTCCGTAGTGGCAAAATGATCTCTAATGAACTCCTAAAAAATTTCACTCCTCCAACTTACGAGAGAGATTGGATTGATCTGCACTCTTCAGTTACAAAAATTTTGAAAAATAGCTCTTTTTTGATAGGTAGGTAGGTATATTTTTTCAGTTCTTAGGTTGAAAATGAATGAAAACTAATCTCGTGTAGGGGGGAGGGGGGGGAATTCCCTCCAGACAATTCGAATTCAGGAATTTGGTAAATTGAGTGAAATTCCACAAAATGACAATTTTCTAACATCAGAAATTCTCCTTTTTTTTTACTCCTTGAATTATGAATTTTTGGATTAAACTTTTGCTCTTGCTCGATTCGGATTAAGTAGATGATTTACTTCTCTGTATTCATGCAAAGATTGAAATTTACGTAAAACTAGGTGCTCGTAACATTTGAAAAATGAAATTGGAAAAATCGGTTCTTGCATCAAAAATAATGTAGGTATTTTATTTTTACTGAATTATGAATTTTCAAAATCTTTTGCTTCTCTTTTCAAATACATACTATTTCTTTCAAAACTAAAATGTTGCTTTAATCTTCGAAATATGTAATATAATTTTTTTAAAGCTTTTGCTTTTACTTTATTGCGAGCTAATTTGAAATATTATTATTCAAATTTTTAAAAAAAATTCAGAAGAGAAAAATTGACTGGAGACATTTTAGAAATTCAGCAAAATCAATTGAAAATTGTTGATTTGACATCGTACATAATTATGTATAATCATGTTGTCAAACATTTTAAATTATTCGGTATTTTTTGCTTCTGACTATTTTCCTTTCCCTCTCTTCTCAACCCAAAGAAACGTATTTGAGACACCTCTGTCCTTTCAGCTCTCAGAAAAGTAAACAGAGATTTAAATAAACTTCAAAAATCTGCATTCAGTCAGTGGTTCCAAAAAATACGTCAAATAAATTGAAAAAAAAAATAATAATCTACTCAAGCGCAGCAAATTTTGAGAAACACACAAGTTTTTGGAATTTTTCTCCTTTATCTACTTTTTTTGAATCTCGAGGGTGGTTTTTTTACTCATTTCAGGTATAAGTTGAAATGTGTCGAAAAAAAAGAAAAAAAAAGTACAAAGAATTACCAATTTTTTTATAAATATTTTGCAGCCTCAAATTAAGTTCGAAATTTTAATAAGTATAGATAGGTACCCTTGAAAAGCCGGATTTTTGGAATCTTCAACGTGTTCATTTCATATGAGTCAATTTTCTAAATTAAAACTGAAAAATTGAAAAAAAAAGTCCATCATAATCTATTTTTTTTTTTTTACTCATTCTACAAAATTCTGACTGTCTTGATCACACATCACAAGTGGTATTTCATCTAGAAAATGATTCCCTTGCAATCCTACCAGATTTTTAAGATCCTCACACGATAGCTCTATTAATCTGAATGATGAATTGGGGTACTTTCCCCTGCCCCCTCCTATTATATTCGAAAAAAATTCACATCACGAGAGTTTCCAATAAATTGTAAAAATGCATACTGACGACTTTCATCTCTAGTGTAAAATAAAATAAATTTTTAAAAAAGAATATTCATCGATTTTTTTTTTTACATCAAACCATAAAAAAATTCACTCTTGACTTGACTAGTATGTTTTTAAAACCTTTAAATTCCGTAAGTATGACATTTAAGCTTAGTATGACCCTAGAAAAAAAAACTAAAGCACGACCACAATGAGAGCAAAAAGTGTACTTATTTTTTTAAAACGAAAAATTTTCTATTTTTTTTATTATTTTTTTTTTTTTACAATTTTTGCACTAACTTTGAAAACTTCCTTACCTTTGTAATCTTTTCAACATAGTAAATGGTCAAAATACATAAAAGTCGAAAAAAATATCGAAAAATTATTCAAAGATTGGGCTATCTCAGTTCTTAAACCAAAAGAACTCGATTTCTTTGATGATTTTGCAAGAAAACTTCAACAATTCATCAAATTAAATTGATTTTTATTACAAATGAATTGCCTTAGGTAATCATGATGACTATAACCAAAGGTTACTCATTCAAAAAATCAACCAACGAAAATGGAAACATTCAACAAAGTTTAATTTTAAAGGCCTTGCTTTTTTTTCAAATATCAATATTTATCATGAAGGAAAAGCTGAAATTTTGTTCTCATATATAGAGAAGATTTTTTCATTTGTGGACTGTGATGGATTTTCTGGCAGGGGGATACTTTGTTTTGGAAATGTTTCGAGTAAAAATGTACTTGAGGACCAATTTTTTCCATTGAACCCCCTCCCCCAACACCTACTGATATAATTATGGTGGATAATATATTTTTTTTGTCTTTTCAATTATTATTTTCGATACTAACCTATTAATGAAAATATTCAACTGTTTTTTGTTGCAGAAAATTCTTTATTAACCAAGAAGTGAGTGATATGCAACCGTAAAGATGTATTTACTAACCATTGCTGATGCATCAAACGAAATGGGAACGAAGTCGAATTTGCTCAGAAACAATATGCAACATGAATGCAGTTTTCCTATCGAGATGATCAATTGAAATCATGACCAAATGAATTGGACAGCACAGAGCATGGATCGATGATACAAATATTCAACAGTCCAGAATAGGAGAATTCCAAACATCTCAATAATCAGATCGACTACAGAACGACAGATTTCCAATCATTTTTTCCAATCCATACGAGGCGGAGAGGAAGATTAAAAAAAAATGACAAATGGACAGAAAGGTACGAGTACGATGATACAATAAACCTAATAATATCTATAAATAATGAAACTATAACGAACGAGAACTCGCCGTCTTCTACGTAAATTAAAATAACGTCGTGTGAAAAACAAATAGGTAGGTAAACATTTTCTTGCAAATAATTCAAAAACGTCTCGACTACTCCGACGACAGTTCTGTTCGCACAGCATCCAGCCACACGATGCAAAAAGTCAGAAAGGAACGTATCTAAACCTCGCAAGCAAAGCAGAAAAATAAAGAAAAACCCCCAAATGAGAGAGAAAAAAATAACTTTTTTGTTAATTTGACGTGACGACTACGACTACGACTACGACTACGACTACGACTACGACTACGACTACGACTACGACTACGACTACGACTACGACTACGACTACGGTACGAGTACGAGTACGAGAAGCTAAGGGATGAATAAAAAGTGCGAAATGTAAATCAAGCCGTATTATCGCGCAAAAAACGCGATTTTAAAAAGAAAACTGTCTAAAGCAGCCCGCCGTTTTTGTCGTTTTGCGGCGCAAAATTCTCTTATTCTTTTAATTTTCTACTTAAAAACAAAAAACTCTTCTCTCCGACGTCGTCGAGTTATTATTGTCGCCTGTTTCGTCCGCGTCCGCTCGACGCTCATCCTCACCCCGCCGCCGCGCCGGTCTCCCTAGTTGGAAAAATCTTCCACCCTTGTCACCGTTTTTAAACTGCATTAATTCCCACTAAATTAATACGAAGAAAATCAGCGATGACAGCCAAGAAAAACCGATAGTGACGCGACCACCGGTGTACCCTTTCGTGTGAACGCGCAAAAAATTTTCCTCGCGCCGACTAACTACCGCACCGCATTAAAGGATCCCGGCCTCGTTTTGTCAAAGATAATAGCTACAGACTTTCTTACACTGTACGTCTATTTTACCCCCTTTTTTATCTTCAGCAGTTTTATTATTTCGGTAATTTTTGAATTATCTTTTTTTCTTTCCTACTGTAAGTATATAAGAACGTCGTCGTCGGTGGTGGTGCTGGCTGGATGGATGGAGTAGGACTATAAGCGTTATAATTTAGACTCTCAAGAAGGGGGTTCTACACAAAACAGCCGAGCTGAGACAAAAACCAGCAGATAAACAAGAAAAAAATCATTTAAGCTGGTGTAATACCTACCCCGCAAGTAGGCCGAAATATAAGGGAAGATTCGCGAGTCTAATGGCCGGAATTCTTTTGCAAGATGAATCGCATTCTACTGTGTGAATAACTGTATAGTGAAATTGTGTATTTCGATTTGAACAACGAGTCAATGATGTTCTCACTATAGAAGAAAATGTGTGAAAATTATGATGTTTTTTTTGTTTCTCGTTTTTAGAATCGAAGAAAACATGTGCTTATTGGGTGAAATTCAAGGAGTCAGCTTAAGATTTCAGTTTTTTTGGGAACTTTTCAGCAACTTGCAGCTGATAGCAATCGTCTTCAGGAAATGAACGAACGCAGAAGGGGATATTGGAAAGAAAAAATGTACTTATTTTGTAAGCATATTTTGATCCTGTTATGCGATAATAAATTCCTTTGTTTGTTCAATTTTAGTGATCAAATATTGATTAGGTACGTTTTACTCATTTCTACTGAAATTAGGGAGGGAATTGTTCGAGGATACTCTTCATCTTACTTTGCAAAAATTTCTCACATTGAAGTCAATTTCAAAGTAGGCGACTAGACGTGTACACATATAAAAAAAAATAAAATAGAAAACATTTTTTTTTAAAATAAAAATTGCAGTAGCTAGAATTTTCAAGAGTCAAATGTTGATTTTTTTAAAATAAAAACTCTGAAAAATACTAATTATTGGATGGTTGAATTTAAAACTTTCAAAATCTATTTTTTTCTGGTAAGTGTCGAAAATTGTTTAAAAACGAAACATATTTCACTCTAACATCTTCCTTTTTTCCCGATTTTGAGAGAATAAGTAAGAAGAAGCAATATTATTAAATTCATTCAGTACATATTTCCTCATCAAATGTGACTATCCTTCCCCTTATTGCCTAGGTTATCGCTCAAATAACCGTCATCATAAATTGACAACTTTTTAAATCTTTTCAACAGTTGGATATTCTCTTTTGTTTGGAAGGGAGGTGGTTTGATTTCAAAATGATTCGTACTTTCACTTCAAGAATAGCCAAAAAGGATGAAGAGGCTGACGTGGTCCGTATATTTAAAAATTTTACTTTTTTTTTTTTTTGCCAAAATAATTCCCAGGTCCATGAAAAAATGTTTGTTGCTGGAATTCCTTTCCATCCTCCATTTGAAAAAAAAGTCAAAAAATTAATGTGATACAAAAGGCGTTACCTATTGAGAGTCTTGATTTTTGCCAAACTTTCTTTTGTGAAGAATATAACTCCAAACAATCTGTTCCCCTATTTAAAGCATTGAAGGTCCCAATTTTGAAGAAAAAAATTTGAAAAATTAAATATGTATGCAAAACAAAACTGGGCAGATATTTTTCAAAATTTTCAATTATGCCTCATCAATCATCATATCTAATTCTCCCATTAATGACCCTACTTTCGTAGAAAAAACTTCTCTGGTTCCTCAATTGTTACGTTAGTTCTTTGAAAAAACATCAGAAAAGTAGAAAAGTAAAATGATGGAAATTTTTTAAAATGTTTCTTCGCTGCATCAAACTGCTCAGTCCCTTATCATGAAAAAAAAAACTCATCAATTGTAGAAAACTTCCTTTAATTACATTTTATTCAATGTTGGGGGCTCTATTGTGTTCATATGCCTAAGTCATAAGGAGATTACCTTAGCAGAAAATATTTTTTCTTGAAAAAGAAGGGTTTAGTGGATTGAAAATGTTACAAAAATGTTCACTAAATTTTGTTTAACTGTACTCGTTTTATTTTTTTTAAATTTTCTACAATATAAGAGGCGTGTCAATTTGGGAGAATCAAAAAAGGGCTTTTCTAGAAAAATATCTTACAAATTGGCAATCCTTAGTAAACGTTTTTCGATGACATTTTTGATTTTTTTTTTCAACTTTATATAGGAGGCTTCTGACACAACAATTGTTTTTAGTTGAAGAGCTAAATCTCTCGGAGACTTCTTTTTTTAGTAAAGGCAAACCACTTCGGAAGAAGAAAACAAAGAAAAAATGCAAAAAAAATTAAGGAAAATAGATTAAAGACTCAGAAAATTATGCAAATTTGAGCTTCAGCAATTTTTTATGTATTTTGGCATCTCATTGACTCAATTTTGGACGCCAAAATAAAATAAAATACGTACATAAGAAGACAAATTTTGGAACATAACGAATTATGACCTCACAGGGTCTATATTTAGGACGATTTATTTTATTTTTTTTTTTAAATTAAATTTTACTGTTTCGAAATTTCAGAAATATTTAAACCCCTTCCCCGAACCAGACCATTCGAAGTCTTTCATGTCCAAAATCAAGTAGACAGGTATCTAAAATAATTCTTGAATTAGACGAATTTTTAAAAATTTTGAAAATTTTGGGACACTGATTTAAAGGCTACCCTATCCTTCTTCAATGTGACCACAAAAAAAAAACAAACGCGAAAATAACATTTTCAAAATTTTAAGAATTTATGTTCAATGTTAGGGCATCCCCTGTTTGAAAAAAGAGCCTTGAAAAAGTTCAAAAAGAATGAAAAAAAAATCATGAATATTTTGGTATCTTTTAGTCTTAGGTAGGTATATCTTGACCCTTGATTTTTTTTTTGCGTCCAGAAAAGACGCAATCCCTGGTTCCCCTAAGTAGGCTTTGGACTCGTACAGTATCTTTTATTATGTATAAATATTTTTAAATTGCAATAATTATACAGAATAATGCTCTCGAAAAAATTATGCAACACTTTTTGAACAAACTCTATTGTTTATTGAAAAAAAAGAGACTGAAAAGTCCTGACTCTTGAATACACCCACAGGTATTTTATGTTGAAAATTCCGAGTTTTAGGACCCCCCCCCCCCCCACAAGGCTCTCCACTCCAGGTTCAAGACCCCTCATCCCTACCAAAGTTACAGTAATTTTTCCATCAGCTCACGTTCTTAAAAATGACTTTATCTTTTAAAAATTGATGATTTATATTTTAATAAACCTTAAGCATTCAATTTTAATACTGTATTAATAAACAAAATTAAAATATTTTTTTAGAATTACCTACCTAGGTAAGTCAAATTAATACCTTCCTATTTGAAAGAAAAAAAAATTGGAGTATTTTAAAAATTAGAAAAATGCTGATTATGCATAATTAATAATTTATGTAATACTTCTCCAACAATTTTTCCCTCGCTCTGCTCGGCAAATGTTGGAAAAAAAATGGCATTGACTTTTTTCCTTAGTAAACGTGGATGATTCTAGTTTATATTATTTCTTTCAAATTTTTATTATTTTTAGTTCTTGAACGATTTTTCTGTTTTTGGGGATTTCAAAAGATAAGCTAGGTACACACTTCACATAGCTCAATTATTACCTTTACTTCTTAGTATTTGCCCTTTAAAAACTCCTTTCTTTCTCAGCAGTTAAAATTTTTATATAATCACTGAAGCTCTTTCCAATTAATCTGAAAACCCAGATTCTCATTTCAAGAGGGGGGGGGGAATATTACAGAGTAGCCAATTTTCCTACTGGATGCAACATTATAATAGATAATCGATTTTCCTATTAGTAAAATACTTTCAAGAGGTAGTATTTTTAGTACCTACCTACGTCATTTTGGTTCCAAATTCAAATCTTATCTATCTTCTTATTTTTTGGAGGGGGGAAGGGCATGTGATGAATGAAAACCCTGTTTTTTTTACTTTCAAAACATGAATTTTCGAACGTTTTCGCCCTCACTTCACTCAGGCTTCTTTTTTTTCTTTTTCAAAATTAAAATTGAAAAAAATTAAGTATTCAACTTTTCAAGTTTTGAAGTGAAAAAATAAATTTCTCGTATAAAAAGTATCTGTTGTATGCCTCTCGAAATATAAATTTTCAAAAGATTTCGCCCTCATTTGGGCCTGTTCTGTTTTCTTTTTCAAAATTGACATCCTAAAAAATCTTCAAAATTCTAAAATTTTAAAAGCCAACAAATTAATGAACTTGCATAAAAATTTGCCCTTGCTTCGTGTGGGTCAATTTGTCTATTGTTTTAAAATAGAAAAAAATCACATTTGAACCCCCAAAAATCCAAAAAAGAAGATAAAAATTCTGATGAACCATAAATCAATATGAAAGCGATCGGTGAAATTGGTATTTTTCCCCTAAATATTTCAGTCGAAAAATTTCCAGTCGGACCTCCTCCTCTTCCACCTCTCAAAAACCATCTATAGTTTCTTCCTCAGAAATGGGGCCAAATTTAATTCGTCCCGGGCCTGTATTGCCTCTCAACAGCCCCAACAATACGTACTTCGTGAAAAATTCAACGAAGTGTTTTACTTTACATGTACTTTCTTTTCCCACTCTGTACACTCGAATAATACTTTCGTGGTTTTTTGAACCTTCATTTACCCTATGCTTATAGTTGGAAAATACGAGAAAATTATATAAAAGTATTTTAGTGTCGACGTCTTGTAAACAAACGAACGAAACATGCAAGTAAACGTGACGACGACGATGACGATGGCGACGCTGCAATGAAAAAAGTGAAAAAGGGAAAAAAAGGGATACAATAAAATTAAATCTTTAATAACTCGAACTTCATCATCGCCACGTTAAAATTTCTTCGAGAACGTTTCGAGAGTGACTTTAATATTGGAGGAAAAAGGGTTAACATCATTACCATTGCATTAGGTTTAACAGACGTAGTAATTAACAAACATCGCATGGAAAACGTCAAGTGCACCTAAGTTGATTTTGTTTCAACCGCAGACTAACATAGTCGCGCTGAGGGAAATATCAAAACATTAAGGAAATATACTTATCGTCAATTAAATTGCAACAGATTGCTTAGAGTAATGACTTTATGGTTTGTAAAATTTACGAAAATTTTTCAACAAAAAAGTGACACAAAATAATCGTTTTTTTTTTTTTTTTTTTTTTAAATACTTAATAGTAAATTTGTTTTGTATTAATTGTTTACATTTTGTGTCAGAATCGTTGGATTAAGTATTGCTTTGGTTGATTTGTCGTTTCGTCAGAATTTTGGTATCGAATGGAAAAAATTGGTCAACTTTTCTGGGCATGATAATATTGGAAACGTGTCAAATTAATTTTTTGTGCCAAAAAAAGGTAGAAAAATTTACGATATACATAAATCCAAATTCGTAATAATATTGTAATTATCTATCCGTATTCGAATAATACGACCAGGGGGGGGGGAGAAAAATGCAGAGAAAAGGAGAGAAAAAAATGGACGTCTAAAAAAAAAACGTTGCCTTAAAAAATTCACTTCCAACTCGAGAGAATTTTAATTTAAAATTAATCTCAGAAAAATAAATGGATGCCAAAGCGTGGGGGAAAAAACTCGAGCTTTAAATCTACCATTCTGCCTTTTTTTTCTTCCAACCCCCGCCGCCTCGCCCGCCTCATAATCCTGCACAAAAAAAAACTCTCTAAAGTTGCCGAAATTTTATTGTTCATTTATTATTCAATTAAACGCCCGACTTCTTTTAAATTTATACGCAGTTAAATTGAAAAAAAAAATCATTTTCTTTTAAAACACTTTCGTTCGCTTTTCGACTGGCTCGAGAAGAAAAATTAATTGAAAAATTTTCGCTTTTTTTTTGTGCGTCATAAATTGAAACACTTATAATTATACATTATACGAGTTAGTTTACGTTGGTATAATTTGTCTCTTGCTGGAAATTTTACCTACTCTGTGAAAACTTTCTCGAACACGAGTTCTTTTTTTGTCTGGGAATAATGATTGTCGCTTTACACCTCCTGGCCCACTTCACGTTGACGATTACTTGCTGGCGAAAAATAAGAGGAAAAAAACTCGAGAATAAAATTAAAAATACAAGTTTTCACTTCGCCGAGGAAATGAGTTTATTCTTTCAAACAGTCGTTAATAATTTGAAATGAGAAATTGAGGCAGTATGGAAGAGGCGGTGACGTGCAGGGTGAAATTCTTCTTGCTGGTGTACAATGAAATGGAAAAATGATTGCGAATTTTATTTACTGTAATCGATTTTACCCCGAATCGAGTATTTCCAACTGTTTTGTGGCGATTGAAGTGTGAATTTTCGATAAATTGTTTTTCCCTTCTTGGGTTTTGTTGTTTATTTTTTCTCGAGTTGAATCGATGCGAAGGAATTATGGTGATTTTTTGTAGCTCGAGAGAAATTGGTTTTAGTCTTGGGAGTTGATTTGGTGCAGCTTGAGATGAGAATGTCTCACTTTGACCTCGAGGAGCCCATTTGAGGAGATTCATGCCCAACAAAAATAATCAAACCAGCCTGAAAATTCATCCAATTCGTCAATTTACCTACACCTTTGAAAAAATACCCCAAAAATTGGTAAACACTCTAACGAACGCTTCACCTCATCGTACCATCGAAGGGTAAAAAGAACCCAACGGGCCAACGTAGTGTACATTGGGAAGGCACGAAGGGTCGAGATGGAAGCAGTCGATGGGAATAAGCGAACAGAAAGAAAACTAAAATGAGGAAAAACGTAATGAAAAATCGAGCTGAGACTAGCAAAAAAATAAGAAATGCTTTCAGTCTTTTCTTTCACCCTTCACGTCGCCCCCCGCACACCCCCCTCGCCTCGTCACGATTCCACCTCGTCTGTCCCCGAACTCCCGAACAACGATGGCCGAAGCAATTAAAACTCTTAAAAAGAAAATAATCTCCCTTCTTCCGCATCTCGGTCTCGGTGTTCTTTCTTATTTCTTTTTCCCGACACGATATTTCCCTTCTGGAAAAGAAAAATCGCCCTTTTCGATGCAATATTTTCCACACCCTCTTTAAATATAGCGTCGTCGAATAAAGAAAAGAAAAGGAAAAAAAACACGAAGAAAAAAGCAGCAAAAAATCCTTCTCGAGAAAGATAAGTCCTATTAATGGAGTTTTACACGATGAAATCACCCAGCGATATTTCTACAAGGTGGGTTAAAATGATCCCTAGAGAGGTGTAGAAGGTGGTTAGGTAAGTTTTTCTTATGATCGTTAACGTTTTAAAGTAGGTATTCTTCGCTCTAAATACTCGAACAGGTGAGTATTTTGAAGTAATTGCTGTGGATTAATTTCTTGACCTTGAATATTTCAATTCACTTACGTACCTACCTAGCTATAGATCGTCAAATTCGAACATTCTCATCGATCTGTTTAAAAGTCTGGAATATGATGGAAAAAATAATTCAATTTCTTCGTTCGAAGAATGGAAAAAGAACCAACAAACGATTTCAAAGTTCATATATATACCAATATGCCCATAGATCTGATGTGTTTTAATAAAAAATACGAAACGAAAAGCACATTCGACGATTAGAGAAGAAAATGAGGTAAAAAACTGCAAGACTCTTGTCTGCAGACTCAGGCAGTTTCAAAGTACATAAAATTGTAGGTAAATACAAAACATATTACCTATCTATACTTAAGAAAAAAATAGTAATTCATGCATCAATATGTATGTATCTATCTATACTCAAGTAAAACACTTACCAGTAGTTGAAAAACAGATGCAACTTCAGCTCCAAAAACAGGATCACACGTCCCATCAACTAAAAAACCTTGATTTCGAACTCAAAATTTCCAACAAAAAAAAATACACGGACACGACCACCCAACGATTGATTTTACATCCCTTAAATGGAATCCGATTCCCAATTCAAAAGTATCAACATTTTCGAGGGAAAAAAAGACACGACCATTTGAAGGACAGATACAATTTTGAGAACGAATGAGTCAATATTACTCTTCAAAAATGTTCAATACGTAATTTACAATTTACATTGAGAAGAGCAGAAAAATACATAATTCGAGCGAAAAAACTGCGACATGAAAAATCTAGAAATGAGCAAACTGGCTCGTCTTATCGCTTCGAACACAACGTATTATTACTGGGAATTGGAATTCCTTATCGCTCAACGGCCGGAACAGAGAATACGACGAAAAATGCATCGTTACAAAAGGGCTACGTATCCATTTTAGACACTCTCTAACTAGATCTACTTACGTGGTAAAAATACCACAAAGAAATGAAAATATTCAACGGATATGATCAATCAAAGGTTTAGGAGGAATCAGGAAAAAAGTTATCTGAATGATGGATCACTAATCACTGTTTAAAAAAATCAAATCGAATCACTTTTGATTCATCTCAATCTCATGTAACATACTTTTACCTATTCACAAGTAAAAAATGCTTCAGAATTGATTCTTTTGCTTTACCTGATCTATAAAAATGTCAGAAAAAATGTGCTCAAGTTGATTGAAGAGCACTAACGACCGATGCAGGGGTCAGTCTAGTCTTTTTTTAAATACCTAGGTACTTAGTGTAGGTACATTACTGAAAATTTTACAAATGGTGTAAAGAATCCTCTTCGAGGAAAGTTTTGAAACACAAATATGTTTTCTGCTTGTAGGTCAACTCATTACTTGGATTTCCAAATAAACTGAAAAATCTGGCTAAATATTAGAATGCTGTTTGTTTGTTTTAAAAAAAAAAATGTTTTACATAAACTTACTTGCATTAGTTGTATTAGGACCTCAACAAAATGTTTTCCAAATGTCTAAAAGTCAAACTCTCTAAAGGTCGATCGAATTCCTTCCAATTTTTTCAAAGTCCATCCGTACTTGATGTCAGAAAGTTAGCTGTATTTTTTCCAAGTTTTTGAGAGTCAGCAGAGGTGGGCACAACGAGCACTCTCCGAACAGAAAAATTTAGGAGAAAAGTTAGGAATTTTTAGGTAAAATATAGGTGAGTTGCAAAAAGTCGAAAAATGTGAGAAAATGAAATTGTGTAAGAATAACACAATAACAGAAACGTGGGTTTATACTTCTTGAATTCTGGACCATCGAGAACCAATGCGAGCCCAGAGCAAATATAATTTGGTTTTATCTCTAGGGACGAAACTGTATAGAAGTTTTTTGAGGGGGGAGGGGGAAGGGTTCAACTGAAAATTTGAGGACTAAATTTTTAAACGGAAAAATACCAATTTTGCCAATTTATATCACATTCATATGACTCATGAAAGTTTTCATTTTCTGTTTTGATTTTTTGAGAGCCCAAATGTGAATTTTTAAATTTTAAAACAAGAAACGTTTTTGAAAATTTTGCTTTTGAGAAGCCAAAAAACAATGTTTTTTTTAGGAAGTTAATTTTGAAAAAAAAGAGCCAAAAAGGACAAGTCGGACTCGGAGCAAAATGACTAGTTTTTTTTTTTTTTTTTTTTAAGAGGGCGAAAACTTTTGAAAATTTGTATTCTGAGAGAACAATTAGGAACTATGTTTTTTTAAACAAGGAGTTAATTTTTTGGTTTTTAAAATTTTAGAATCTGAAAGATTTGTTTTAGGATGTTAATTTCGAAAACGAACAGAGAACAGGTCCAAGTGAAGGTGAAAGTTCTTGAAAATTTGTATTTCGAGGTGCATACAACGTTTTTTCACTTTAAAACTCAATCAATCAATCAATATTTATTAAAAACGATATTTCAAATTACAAAAACTTTAAAAATTAAATGATATTTTTCTTTAGAAATTTCAATTTTGAAAAAGTTAAGAAAACAAGTCCTAGCGAAGTGAGGGCAAAAGCTTTTGAAAATTTGGGTTTTGTGATGTAAAAAAAGACATGTTTTTCTTTCGCCATAGACTCTTTTTTTGCCGGGCCCTCCAGGCTCTTTTACGACTCTTGCTTGAATTATTGCCTCTGTGATATACTCACCTCAGAACCACATAACAAAAATTTTTTTGATCCAGAGTGATTCCTCAAGTTCACTGATTTCTATACAAAACCTATTTTCTGATCACCCTATAGTTCAAAATATTCTTAAAACACTATTTGAGCAACAAAATTCCCACTTTATTAATTTAGTTTATGTATGTTCCCAGCCACATTCGAATCACTGGAAACGAAATAGTTGATACTTATGCAAAATCTGCAACTACTTCTCCCCCCCCTACCATCATCACAGCTGACGACATCAAATCTTTTCTCACTCAAAATATATACATGAATTGGCAAAATTTCTGGTCCCAACAAACAGCCAACAAGCTCTTTCAACATAAAAAATTAGTTCATCCTTGGAAAAACCTCTCCCACTTAAATAGACTTGAAGAAGTTATGTTGACAAGACTGAGAATTGGATATACCAAAATCACACATAACCATCTTTACCTAAAAGCCCCTAAGCCCTCATGTCAATTTTGCTCATCTGAACCCATATCTGTTCGCAACACCTACTATTCTATTGTCCCCAATTACACCAAGATCGATTATCTCTTCAAATAGATGAAAACTCTACCATTCCTAACAGCCCCTTCGAAATAGAAAAATTTATTTATCTTGTTAAAAAACACAACCTGACAAATTCAATATAATCGGACGTAGGGTGTAATAATCCAGTAATTATAAACACCTAAAAAAAAAAAAATTTCAAAAGTTTTCGCTTCTTTCCTAAATCCGATTAAAATGTTTCCAATGCATTCCAGTCAAAACTGCCAGAAAGTGCCAACTTCTGCTGAAACCGAAAATTCACAAAAATAATTTCTAATTTTTGCCAAAATTGGTTGTTTTTGAAAATACCTACATAAGTATAAAATTTATGTTCTAAAACAAAAAATAATGAAGAATTGTGAATTTTCAGTTATTTTACTTTTCGAACCATCAATTTTTTTAAAGCTTTTGCTCTCACTTCGCTCGGGTAGATTTGAATTCTACTGTACAATTTTTCAAACATTTTCAAGAATGAAAAATTAATTTTAGAAATTTCAAGGAACATGATTTAATCAAATCGATATACAGGTTTGATACCGGTGCTATGTGTTAAAAAGTGTAAAATAACGAAAAAAATAGCGAAATTTTAATCGAAAAGACCAAAAAGCTCAAAATTTTTGCATTGAAATTTCTTATATTGAAAATGATTTTATTGTAACTCACAAATTGTAAATTTTCTGTAGCTCTCGTTCTCGATTTGTTCGATGTTCTGTTCCCATTAAAAATATGATTTTCCAGAGTTGCTAAAAAGCTAAAAAAAAAAAAACAAACAAACAAACGAAAAATAGGTACTTAACTTAATATCAAAAAATTGTGAATTTGGGATGCAAAATAGAACAATTCAAATCTTTTGTCAAGTATAAGAGCATTGTATTTGAACATTTAAAATTATTCCACGCATTTTTGTTTCGAACTCTCCTTTCCAAAATTTGTTCGAACCACATCACATCTAGCTATAATTAGCATTAATAATACTGAGAGAAGAAGGAGGAGGGACTGAAGGGTCTGAGGGTAGCAAGTTGAAAAAATCTGGCGAAAAAGTTGGGAAAATGTCAGTGTCACTCTCCCCCTCCCCCTCCCCCTCCCACGACACATCACTTCGTCACACCTCCGAAAGTCAGCGTCACGTGAGTCTTGAGTCATCGTTATCTAAATATAGCAAAACAATTTTGTTTCTCAACTTTGCAAAATTCAATTTCTCTAATAGTCGGTCACGCTTTCAATCTATTAGATAAGTATGTATAAATTTTAGAAATTTCAGCTTTCAAAAAAACTGCTGGAAGATTCAGAATCTACTCGAAATGGTTCAAAACGAATTCCATTCGATTTTGAAGTTGAAAATAGGGTAAGTAAGTACCAAATTTTAGCCGTCTACGTGACTTTGAAAAATTTTTTATTTTTTTTTCATTTTTCCCCAATTTTTTTTTTGAAAAATTCGCCGAATAATCGAAAAATGCGTTTTTGAGTTTAAAATTTCAGATGGCGATGGTGTTACATTCGTACTTTTTCGATCTAGCTTTGTGCAGTTCGAAAAAATTGTTTCAGTTTCAGTTGAGATAACTCTTTTGTGAGCTGAAAACACGTACAATAATTCGATTTCTTGCTATTATTCTATAAAAAATTGATTTCATCAAATCTTTGCATCTATATATAAATAGGTACCTGTAATAATAAGCATTAAAAAAAATTTAAAAAATGGGAAAAAAAGTAAAAAACTCAACCATTCCGCAAAGCTTTTAACGCAAACGCTCACGTCGTCGAGCCTGTTCAATACACACAAACTACACCCTTGTAAACAACCCCTTCGGAAACCCTTTACAACAGTGAGCTAAACATGCCAAACACTGCAAAACATTAATAAAACAACGATTCGAGACGATAAAAAATTCTCCAGCTTTTATTCTCTGTTTTTTTAGGAATCCTTAAAAATTCCTTTCTTTCAAATTAGCGCTCGCGAACTCGCGAAGCATAAAATTTCAACGTTGGCGCGATATTTCATATTATACAAGAGAGCTATTTAAAAATTGGAATAGTTTGTTGTTTTTTCACTTGTTTTAAAAAGTTATTCGCAATCTAGAATTTTACCAGCTATAAAAAACGGGCCAAGCATATTTTTAATAAACTTTCGCGAAAAAATTTATAGCTTATTATGAGAACGATAAATCGCGCAGAGAATGGCGCGTGATTTTTTTCTCTTCTTCGTGCTTTCGACTTTCGAGCTCACAAAGTAACTATATAAGGGTAGAAGGAATTTTTGAAAAAGCGTAATAAATACTCAGACGGGTTGAAAAATGAAGAATTTTAAAATTTCGATTTTCCATTGCAAATGATTTCTCTTAAAAAAAACCCTAATTATTGTGGCACGTGCGATAAGAGAAGGAATTGAAATAAAAGAAAGTTGAGAGATACATAATAAAAAAATTTCCTCTCAAAATTTTGAGAAAAAAAACCGTGGTCAATGAGTTTTTTGTAAGGTGTACAAGATACTTATTATTGCCAATTCTAGTATTGGGCATTTGCGAATGTATTCGTTTCTATCAAAATGCATATTATATGTAGTTTTTGACTCAACTTCGTATTTTTTTGGGTCTTTATTGATACCTATCAAATTTTATAACAATCATCGTAAGTAAATTTGATGCAATAATGTCGTTTTGAAGCAAAACGACTCTTCATTCCCCATCATCACTTCATTAAACCTCAATCAACATTCAAGGGATGTTCAACAATAAAATTTCTTGATGGCAATAGTACCCAGTAAATCTTCGAGATAGGTACGTGTGCTGCTATCTGTAGGTACTTTACAGTCCTCGAAATGATCTCGAGCAGATGTAGCTAAACGTAGGACATTTTTCAGCATTGTAAACTGCTGCCCTCAGCGGGCATTGTTTCAGTCTTCAGTCCGTCAGCGAACTCATTTCCAGTTAAAATTAAATTGTGCCTTGTGCGAGTATTTTTCAAACCTCTTATCTCTCGAAAGAAGGGCGGGGTGAGGTCACGAGCGAGCCATTGGATAATTTGCTTATTCTGAGAACTGCTTGTATTGCTTTTTTTTATCGGTTTCCGGTGGAGAAATAATTACTTATACAGATTTATTTTTTCTAGGCACCGATTCTTCGAGATAGGTATGCAATGAATTATGATTTTGTCGCAAGTATTCTATCGATAGTTTTACCAAGGTTGAACATTTTAACGTTCTTATTTCTATAAATAGGTGCTCGTGGATTTATCACTTCGCAGCAGCAAACCATTCCATCGTTTGAAACATTTTTTCCTGAATTGTTGTGGGTATTTTAAGGCATCTTGATCGTCACCTCGAGCCCTGAGAATTGCGTTAAGGGAGCTACACCAAGTTAGGATTTGAAACGAACAAAAAGGGAAAGGGGTATGCTGGATTAAAAGAGCATGCCTAAAAACTTCATTTTTTAATGTGGAAAATTTTTGAGAATTCAAAAAATTGAAAAAAAAATGCTAATTGTATATTTTTTCATGTGAAGCGAACTAGTGGAATAGAATTAATAGTGACTTCATTTCAATCTTCTAAATACCTACAATACAAGCACTTTTGAGCTATTCTGTAAAATCCAACAAGTTTTCAATTTTCTTCAAGAACTTAAAATTACCTACTCCATAAAATGAATCCCTGGTTCTCGTGATTTTTTGGCCTAATGCTGACTTTCCATTTGACAGTTTTAGGTCATTAAGTATCACAGACCACTGTATCACTTCAAAAACGACTAGAGGTGAACTGAGTCGGCTGGGGGCCCCTGACGGATGCACCGAATGGGGCTCTCAAAATTTTATTTCCTGTCTCTTAAGAATCTTTCTCGTCCTGTTTTTTTTTCTGAATCGGATACTTGAATGCAAGTTGTGCAATTGAATTTTATTGTTGCTTTTTTATTTAATTTCGCAAAAATTAACCCGAGTTTTTTTTTTTGGGGGGGGGGGGGTGGTTAAAAATGTTTAAAGTGAAATAAAATATGAAAAATTACAATTTTACCAATTGATAGAATTCGCATTAGGCTTGTAAAAAATTGTTATTTTCTCTTTTGAATTTATGGAAGTTTCAAAAATGGAAATTTCTTGGCTTAGAAAAGAGATCGAAATTGAGCCTAATTGACTCGAGCAAAGTGAGGGCAAAAGCTTTTAAACATTCGTATTTCGAGAGGTAAAAAAGCAATGTTTTTGTAAAAATTTGTTCATTTTTTCAACTCAAAATTTCAGAATTATTGAATGATGGGTTCTAAAAAATTTTAATTTTGAAAATGAAAAGCAAATGGACTCGAGCGGAGTCTGATAAATTTTCAAAAAAAAAACATAGACCAAAACGAAACTAGGATGAAAACTTTCGAAAATCAACTTTAAGCATTCAATTTTTCAACCCTAAATTTTAATTTTTGTAAAGGCAAAATTCATCAATATTTTTTTTGAGCCCACCACGATGAATGGGTAATTGGGTAACATGTGCCTTGAGAAGCATCTACATAATTTTGATAGAATTTTCATCTCTCATAAGTAGGTATTTATGGAGTACAGACGAGTGAGTCTCAATTGGTATGCTGACTCTTAAGTGGTAAGTATTTTATCCTAGACCTAAAATGGCTGAGTCGGTTCTCAATAGGTAATCATCAACTGAAATTTTAGATACTGAAGTTGGCCAGTCCAAAATTTATTTTGAACTGATACCTACCTACACATGCAATTCTTTGACTTTGACAAATAAGAGCTTGAAAGGTTCGAAAAAGCTACCTACCATTTAGCCTGACCAAAATTATATGAGCTATGGTTCATTTAAACTCTTGCAGAGTTTGATTTGAAATACCTGTAGACGATTAATAATGTTCGTTGATCGTTGATAACTCCAGAAAGGCTTAAAAATGCTCACTTTACAGTTGGAGAATTTGAAATACCACCGTATAATTCCACCAGTTCCTTTTGTTTGAGAACGTTCGAAAATCTATACCAAAAGAACCAAGAATGAACTTCAACTCCCCAAAATTTTGTTTACAGGGGCGTTGGAGTATTTTTGAAAAAATCGAGGTTTTTTCGCTCCCTTCACTACCCAGACTGTTTAGGGAAAAACGATCAGCTCCCGTCTCCCAGAGCCAAATGATGATAGTATGTGAGTTCGACGAAATATGATAGCTCTGGCATATCTAATCTTGGAAGTTATTCGTTCAGTGAGAGATTATTAATTGAATGATGTCACTAGCTGATGTCTCATTAGAGTTTAATTAACTTACTAACACAACAAACGGTGGAATCTGTGCAAAGACCAGAGGCAGAACTAATCATACCAAAATATTGAAAGATACCTATCATTCCATTTGGAACGCAACAGTAGTTCCAAGTTTTTAATAATTAATCCTAATTTCAAAAAATCTAAAAAATTTTATAAATTTTTGGCTATTTTTCCGATTTTTTGAACTCATTATTAAATGAGCAAATAAATTGGCACTACTGCATTTCAAACTATTTCTTCAATTTCAGGAATGAATGATACATTTTAATACTTCGGTTCAATTAATGCAAAAAATTTACGAAAAAAAAAATTCAAAGCAAAAATTTATCCAAAGTTTTTTTTTTTTTTTTTAAATGTCTCCTCTTTGAAGCCCTATATCTTCTCTCCAGAGGCCACTCCGGTTATGAAATTTTTTCTGACCAACTTCAACTCAAAATGAAGGTCTGAGCTGAATGTAGTCAAAATCTGCCGACATTTTTTTAAGCAGGCTACGAGTCAAGTATTTGAGAATATTTAAATAACTATGTTAATGCCTAATAGTAAAAAACTAGGTACTGGAGTTTTGTCTTTATTTCTATAAAAACTGAAAAAAAAAGGTACCTAGGCACACTTTGCAATAAAATTTAAAGCGTTGTTCAAAGAAGGAGGGTCATTATGGGCATTTTCGTGCCCCTCGCTACTTCGAGACTTGAATGGCCTCTTCTTATAGGGGATGGTCCCTAGTATTAATATTAGGCGGTATTTTCCCAGAAAAGCCCATAGGGGGGCTGTGGGGTGGCCCCAAGTCGAAAATTTCAAAAATTTTTAGAACCACTGCTCGAAAATGTAAAAAATTAAAAGTAGCGAATATATGTTGCTTTAAGGGTAGGCAATGCAGAACGTAACGCTTTTTTCATTTTTGACCTTTTTGGGGGTTGTGGTGGGGGTATTTCTATTTTTGAAAATTTTGAAACCCCCTTTTTTGACCCTTCCCGTCGAGCCCCGCTAATGCCCTTTTCATGGTTTATTGCTACTAGTAGTAAGTTCAATTGATATCATTTGCAACCCCCTCACCAACTTGGCTCATATCGAAAAATTCAATTTTTGACTTTTTTTTGAGGTCCATATTTTGGGAAACCATGAAAAGCTATCGAGGTCCGGTTTGCGGCAAATATGTTGAATTTTACTTCTTAATCGACTGGCATGCTTGAATTTTTATTTCAAGTCAATTTTTGACCTCATTGTTGCAGATCACTTTTGGGGGTGGCGAACTTTGAGAACCCCTGAAAAAAGTTGTAAAGTGAATTTTTTCAAACTTTGAGCTGAAATGGTCTTAAATACATGTGTTTAACCAATATAATATGCGAATGCGATATTTTAATACAATTTAGTCATTTTGGGTGATTTTATCAAAAAAAGTAGTGTTTTAACAACAGGCATAGCTTTCCGGCAAAAGTTAAGCTACATGTATTCGTGGTAGTCCAGTCATTAAAGACATTTTTGCAGGAAAAATTAATATCAAACCGATCTTTCGCAGATATTGTTCACAGAGGTCCCCTCAACAACCTACTAAAAGTCCTGGCCCCTACGGGGTCCGGAACCCCCTCAAAGGGGGTGGAACCTCGCCCGAAATCAGTTTTTCGCCATTTTCTCTCCCGCATTGCATTTTAGCGAAAAATATGTGGCTAGATAAAAGAATCTATGTCGAATTTCCGATGTAATGATGTATCAACTTCCCTTGTATGTTCAAAAGGGGCGAAACTGCAACCATTCAAATGAAGGGGTTCTCTGAAAAATACATAAAGGCTATAGCCGCTATAGGCTCCTAAGAGGGGTGAAATGGTCATCGAAATCGTTCGAGTTGATATTAGCATGGGAGGTAGGTACCATTGAGAAACTTCCGCGTGGAAAGTTTCAGATCCACACCCCCTCCCCTTTTTGGAGAGCCCCCCTTTTCTGAAACTTCAATAACACTTTTCTCAGCCCCATTCCAACCGATTTTGAAAATTTTTCAGTATGTTATGTATATCCTTATTAGGTATCCCCACAAAAATTTTTAACCCCCTCCCCTCATATTTACCATTCAGGTGTAAAAATGTGTCATAGGGAGGGTTGGGAGTAAAATTGGAATTTTAGGGAAAAAAACTAAGAATTAATGAGTAGGGTATAGTTTTCTTATGATTCGATACCACTGAGCACGAATATGACGTCAGATTTTTTGCTACACTCATCTAGCCCTCTACAGAACACTTGGCCGCCTCAATTTTTATTTTTATTATTGTGAAAAAGCATAATATTAGTTGAAATACGCCATTCTGAAGGGTAAATATAAGGGGAGGGGGTTGAAAATTTTTGTGGGGATACCTAATAAGGATATACATAACATACTGAAAAATTTTCAAAATCGGTTGGAATGGGGCTGAGGAAAGTGTTATTGAAGTTTCAGAACTTTTGTCGGAAAAGCTATGCCTGTTGTTAAAACACTACTTTTTTTGATAAAATCACCCAAAATGACTAAATTGTATTAAAATATCGCATTCGCATATTATATTGGTTAAACACATGTATTTAAGACCATTTCAGCTCAAAGTTTGAAAAAATTCACTTTACAACTTTTTTCAGGGGTTCTCAAAGTTCGCCACCCCCAAAAGTGATCTGCAACAATGAGGTCAAAAATTGACTTGAAATAAAAATTCAAGCATGCCAGTCGATTAAGAAGTAAAATTCAACATATTTGCCGCAAACCGGACCTCGATAGCTTTTCATGGTTTCCCAAAATATGGACCTCAAAAAAAAGTCAAAAATTGAATTTTTCGATATGAGCCAAGTTGGTGAGGGGGTTGCAAATGATATCAATTGAACTTACTACTAGTAGCAATAAACCATGAAAAGGGCATTAGCGGGGCTCGACGGGAAGGGTCAAAAAAGGGGGTTTCAAAATTTTCAAAAATAGAAATACCCCCACCACAACCCCCAAAAAGGTCAAAAATGAAAAAAGCGTTACGTTCTGCATTGCCTACCCTTAAAGCAACATATATTCGCTACTTTTAATTTTTTACATTTTCGAGCAGTGGTTCTAAAAATTTTTGAAATTTTCGACTTGGGGCCACCCCACAGCCCCCCCTATGGGCTTTTCTGGGAAAATACCGCCTAATATTAATACTAGGGACCATCCCCTATAAGAAGAGGCCATTCAAGTCTCGAAGTAGCGAGGGGCACGAAAATGCCCATAATGACCCTCCTTCTTTAAAAAAAAAAGATAATAGGTATATAAAATAATTATCGAATACAAAATAATTCGAACAAATTTTCATATTCAAATTATTACTTAAGATACAGATACCTAAATCAAAATATGTAGGTAGGTAATTACGAATTAAACAAACATTTTACGATTTTGATAACGCCATAGATGATCAACAATGCCGCTGCAATCCAAAATATTCTGTGTAAAAAAATCAGAAACAAAATCAGTCAACTGTTATATATCTAAGCCTAGAATAAATTATTTAGATAAGTATAAGTATGCTTGTTTTCCGTTATCACTCACCCATTAAGAAGATGCGTCTTTGAATTACAACAGAAAGGTCGACGCCTCACATCATAGCAGCAGTAACTCTCTTCCGCTGTTGTGAAGGGGCAAGCCAAAGAAATCCCAAATCCGATGTCCTCTTGACCGAAAGTCAAGAAATCACAAGTGGTGCATTGTACATGTTCTTTACCGAGCCTTGCGATATCACAGAGGAATGACGATTCTGTAATATTTCATACATAATTAATTAGGCCATCTATTGGATCAAGAATGACAATAGGTATAGGTAAAAAGTGTAATAAGTAAATATATTTTCTAATGCCTATTTGATGTGCTAGTTCTTCTCAGAACTTAGAACAACGACAATTCTGAGAAATTTTCCATCTTTTCATCGTTTGAAAAACATAGAAAAGATATTGGAAATATTTTGGCGACGCGACGTACGGGTTTCGATAAATTGTGCTTTTGTTTTGTTATACAACCTATACTTCTTGAGTTTGCTATTTCATCGAGAAAGACTTACTTAGAAAGATAGAAATATAATTCAAAAATTCCAAAGCTAATTAGGCTTGTTTTTTGGTAGATAATTAAAAAGGACAATCTGAGAAAAAGATGTTCTAAACATTCAATTTGGCTGGAATTTTTACGGTGCAAAAAATTTAGGAAATGCGAGAAAAGGACTTATTTTGGATTAACTCAGTAGCACAATAAGAGAATGAAGCCTAAAAGCCTTCAATTTTCGGAATGATCTTACGACAAATTTTCAAAATACGCAGATTAAAATTTTGCAAGAAATTCAAATAATTATTTCTATTTTTTAAAAGTTTTTGGATTATGGGAAAAATTGGGCCATGATTTTCAAGGTTATTTCACAATGTGTCATGCGATCATACGTCCGATCAAAATGACTTGAAATTTCGACAGAAAATCAAAAATTTATAGGTACCAAAACTTTTTTTTAGCACTATTGAAGAATTGTGAGCCCAAAATTGGGTACCTTATAATTTTCTGAGTGTTTTAGATGATAAAAAAAGTGCCAAGGCACTCATCAAATTCAAAATAGTTTATAATTCTTGGAGAAAATCAAAAAATGTCTGTACCTAATAATTTTTTCTGAGAATTCGTGAAAAGTTTTTGAGCCGAAAACTGCAGGGTCATTATTTTTGAGGTTTTTAAAAAAAGATGATACGCGACTTACTGAAATTTCGTGAGAGATTCAAATCTTCTGACGGAAATGTTTTTGAGCATTTTTGAAGAATTTTTAACCCAAAAACTGGATCGTGATTTTCGGGATTTTTGAAAAATATATATTTCAGGTGACTTTTAATCGATAATGAGTTATAATATTGAAAGTAAACCAGAAATTTCAATCAACATTTTTTTTGAGAATTTGAAAAAAAATTGCAGTTTTAAATTTTGGTTGATTTTTGGAAGCTATTAGTGAAGAGATATGATAGGCAGGCCATCAAAATGGGTTAAAATTATACCTAAACAAGAAGCTATTAGTGAAGAGATATGATATGCAGCCCATCAAAATGGGTTAAAATTATACCATAAACAAGAGAATACTTTTCTTCTCCTTCCTACTTTCACAAACAAATAATCGGGAAATGATCACTTTTGGTGTCATGAAAATAACTGATTTAGTCATTGGAATTGGAAATGACTGCTCGATTGTAAAAATAGATCATAAATTGGCGTAAGTACTCACCGGTTGAAGTGAAACTGATGATGAAAACGACAGCACACAACGCTAATGATTTAATAGCCATAATTTGTCTAATATTGGAAATCAATTGAACGCAAACCGTATCTATTCAAACAAAAAAAAATACACTAAAAAGAATTTAAACTTCTCAAGGTGCCGGTGCCACAGATGTAATTCAGTTTTTCAGTTGTATTGCTACATACAAACGTAGGTAGGTAATGCGTAAAGCTCTTTAATACAAGTATGGAAATAGATTATGCTCTCAAGAAAGTCTTAGCATTTTACGTATGTATTACGTACTGCGCATGGCAGGTTGGTGTCGTCACGCGGTGGAGGTGGGTGGAGCAACCAATGGGGTGCAACGTTGTACATGAACAGCTGATTTGATGCTTGCTCGCGCACTGCGCAGTACGTAAAACTTACGTAAAATCCTATGACTTTCTTAAGAGTATAATCTATTTCCATACTTGTATTAAAGAGCTTTAGTAATGCGGTAAGGTAATGTTCACGAATGCAGATTGACTACTTATCGTCAGTCTGGCCAACACAGCGTTAATATCGTTAACAATAATCGCTTCTTATCGAAACTATCGAAACATGGATAAAACAAAAACAACGGAACGCGTGATAAATTAGAAATGATTCATGCAGCCTACAAAATAATCATGATATCTGCATCGTATTCGTTAGAATTAGAAACTAAGAAAGTATACTTTTTAGTATGGAAAAACTTGAAATAATATTTTTAAAATTAGGTAAGTAGTTACTTACCGTACGCTTGGTTCATCTTGTTGAAATTCACTGAAATGATGGCTTTCGAAAAAAAAATGATTCAGCAGCTCTAATCAATTTCTACGGTTTTAAGAGACATTTAAAAGCTTCAATTCGAGCGATTAGAATGCGTTGAAATTGTAGGTATAAATATTTCAAAAATCGTTCTCAAAAGGAAATTAAAGGCAAAGACTCTAGAAATACATAAAAGCTAAAAGCCTGGTGACTTTAGCATTTCAAGGGAACCTCTCGAGAGATTGGTCGTTGATTTGAACGAGATAATGATTTTTGGGAAGCCGAAGCGCAAGATCTGAAACCTCCAATTGATTTTTCTGTTTTTGGTGAAGTTTTGATGTGAAAATCCAAAATAACCATTTTCGAAGATTTATGATTTTTTTTTTTTAAATACTAGGTACCTACTTTTTGTGATGACAGAAAACCGGATTGATTGAAAACTTTGGAAATTCAGTTTAAAAAGTTTTATTAATGTAAAAAAAGCTTACAATCGTTTAAAAGTTTCAAGTTCAAAGTTGATCAGTTGATCACGATCGGCATCACAGGCTATACGAAGGTTGCTACCAATTGGTAAGTATACAAAAAAATAAATAGAATGCTCTCACTGGAGAGATATTTCAGTCGCACTATTAAAAAATAAATAAAAATAGCATGGTATACTTTCACTAGAGAGATACCCTGCACATGTCATGTAAAATTAGGTATAACTTGTTTAAAGTCAAGTCAAATAAGTATATCAGGTATTCATTTGAGGTGTCCTTAAAATTGTAATACGTAGGTAATTGATAAAATCTTCTTGAATTTAAAAAAAAAAAGTGTTCACCACAAACGTTCAAACAAAGCTGACGATACATTGTTACAAAGTCCATCTACAAAAACGAAGAAGACCTCAACGAACTACTTAGTTTCGTAGAGTACACTCCAAATTTTCCATAAAGTAGCAATGCTGCAAGTGCAACTGCTGCAACGTTCTATATGGAACCCATCTTCCCTCTAGGTGGAAGCTGCGGGCGCATCCCTCCTGGTACAACACAATTTATCAAACATTTTATGAAGTTGATAACGCCATAGATGACCCACATTACCGCTGCGATCCAAAACAATCTGTAAAAAAAAAAAGACACTAAGCATATTCTCTAGGCCTCAAACATGGAATTTTTTCATTTTGTAAAAAAAAAACTACAAATAGGTAAATTAGCCTGAACATAGCGAGGACAAAAGCTTTTGGAAATTCCTTTTTTGATACAAATGATAGATAAGTGAAAGAACAACTTTTTTTCTATCTTATACCTATAGAAGGAAATCGATTTTTTTGTCTTAAGAATTTCAGAATTTGAATGATTTTTTTTTTGTTGAAATTTTAGCTCCATAAAAGAAAAGCAAAAAGGCCCGAACGAAGTGAGGGTAAGTCGGCAAATAAAGTCTCTTTATTAAGATTCAAAATGTTCAAAATTTTATCGACTTCGTCGAGTCTCTACTTTATAGTGATTTGACATGGGGGGGGGAGGGGATGGACCCTGCCACTGTCTGAAACTTTTACATATTATTATGTTTTATGTTTCTTTTCTTTTACACTTACACATTAAGGTAAAAGAAAAATAATATATATAGGTACAGTAAGCTAGATAAAAGTATATAATAGGAAACATATTTTTACGGTTGATATGTAGGTAGCCTTAGCCTATTTGATGATTCATTAGTTCTTCAGAACAGCAATAATTCTGAGAAGTTTTCTGCTGTTTGAAGGACATAGAAGAGGTAGGTTACCTATACCTATCTTTATGTTCATTTTTTTGGTACCTATATAAATTAATAGCCAACATGAACAGCCGAACAGACAAAAAGTGCTCAAGAAATGAAATTCAGCTGAATTTTCTTAGATATGGTGGTCTTCAAAGCGGGAAGCAAAGAAGTCACTCACCAAATTCACAGCATTGGGAATCGAAGCGGATCTTTGTGTGCTGTAAAACATATGTAGGTATGTGTGCGTAAGTGAACAATCTCATTTGGTCCCAACCTGCAGAAACGTTCCATAAGATTGCATGTAAATTTGTTACTTTTCAGTTTCAATTTTCTCTAAAATGTTGTTTAAAAAAGCTCGTTTATATTTGTAATATGGTATGTTAGAAAGTCTGAATTTTTGTTTTAAATAAGTTTTTTATCAACAAGTGTCTTATTCATTGAGAAATTTGAATGACAAGCATACCATTTTTACATGGTTTCTTATAGAACTACAGTTTTGTTTGGGACCAAATGAGAATGTGAAACCCGGTAAAAATGAGCTGTGACGTAATTGTGATGTAACACTTCGATTCCTAATATGCAACTTGATATGACTGACTGGCGAATGGCCAAAGGACTGGGTATAGTCGACATATGTCACTCTGTACAAAAAAGGATCTCCTGAGAACCGGGAGAACTACAGAACAATCTCTCTGATATGACACACCAGCAAAGTATGTAAGTATGTACCAGACCTACTATTGAAGATTGTGTACAACAAGTTATACTCACTCATGCACAGTCAAATCCCTCCAGAACAAGCAGGATTTGTGAGAGGAAGAGGAACTAGGGAGCAGATCCTCAACCTCAGATTGCTGATTGAGAAAACATGCAAATACAATGTACATATTAAACTGTGTTTTGTAGATTACAAGAAAGCGTTTGACTGTGTACAATAGCAGAAACTGAAGAGAATTCTACTCAAGATGGGTGCCCCAATACATCTGGTGTGGCTGATGAAACAGCTGTATGATGGGAGCATGGCAAATGTTCAAAACAGAGAAACAGTGTCGGAGAACTCCACCTAGAGAGAGGAGTACAAAAAGGCTGCATTCTGTCCCACGTTAAGCATCATGGTGACCTCGATTTTAAAAATCCATAGGTAGATGATAAATTGATTTACTCACCGGTTGAAGTAAAACAACAAACGATAAAAATGACAGCGCTCAACACTAATGGATTTAATATCCATATCTATCCAATATTGGAAATCAATTCCACGCAAAACGTGTCCAAACAAAGGAATTACACCAAAAAAAACTCCAACTTCTTAAAGCACAAGTCTGACAGAGGTAAGTATTCACTTTTTTTGTTGAATTACATACAAAAGTATACTTGCCTGAGGTATGTAATATGGTATTCACAATTCGAATGTTCACGAATACAGTAGGTACCGGTCTATGACTATAGGTAGGTACCTACTATAGATGAGGATGACTAAATTCTACAAATCGACCAAGCGACGATAAAAATCCCAAAAAACAGACAAAATTGCAATACGAATTGTGATTGCAATAATTTAAAAATGATTCATACTAGATGAGTAATCATGGTGTTTGATGTTTGTTGTCGATTTTAATGCGACCATGGCGATATTTGGAAAATACAAAGTCTGAAACCCAATTGCCATAAAAAGTGAAAAAAATGAAAGATTTGGAGAGCGAGATGAAATTTGACAAAAATAAATAAGCTTGTAAGAAACACTTTAATTGGGCATACCTACTTACTTTGAAACAAAAAGAGGACTTTTTTTTTAGACAGCCAAAGTAAAAATCAACGCTTTTTTGATATTTTGACCCAAAAAAAGACTCTTCTCAGCAATTTCGGCAACAATTACGATCATTTGACTATTTCATCTGAGAATTTTGACGAAATTTTGACAAAAAAAGAAATTTTTTTGATAATTTTTATAGAAACAAGATTCTTTGGGGCAATCTGATTGGCAAGAACAGAACTGTTTGACAACAACTTTTTGTCAACTCGCCAAAAATTGACATCTAATAATTTTGACAGAACGCCAAAACTGGAGCAACTTTGCCATAATAATAATAAAAAAAATGTTATTACCGCTGATGAAAGCACTCAGAGTTCCGAAACGTATTGTAATTTTTGAATGAAACGTGAAAAATTTGGTCATGAGAACAATTAGTTCTTTTTAACAATTTATCCAGTAAAAATTTTTTTCAGTGCATCGTCATAGTTTATCTGATCTTCCCAGCAATAGAAAATTCGTTGATGTAATTTGTACCAAGAAATCAGCATGATTCTCCCATAATAACACAATATGTTTAATACTTAATTATGATTAAAATATTCTAAAAAATTACTCATTCACACTTTTGTAACAACAAAATTAACTAGGTGCATCTGCATTTATGTTGTTAGCAATCTCTTGGAAAAAATAAAAAAAATAATGTACATATAAGATCATTAAAATTAACCAAGGTGTCTTATAATTGACCTTTATTTTATGAAAAATATAAAAACATCAGTATCTATGTACATGTCGATAATGTCTTCACTCGATAACGAAAATAATAATATTTTTTTTACAGTAAAAGTACATATATAGCTTACATAGCTAATTAGCTACATATATAATTTTTTTTCCTCCAGCGTGCTAAAAAAATCATTTTATGTTCATAATTTTTTTTTTTTTTTTTTTTAAATTATCGAAAACAGTTTTGAAATTATGTTTCTGGTCAAATAAAGGTGATAAATTGGAGATTTTTTGCCTCGAAAAAATCAAGAAAATTTGTCACATTTCAAAAAGAGAATGGAAACGAAAATGATCGAATCCGAGAATGATTTGCAATGTCGCTAATCTCTGCAAAACAAGTACATGTAAGTACCTATTTGGAAAGAGAATATTTTCAAAACATCAACGAGCAAAAATTAATTTTAAAAAATCACGACGATGGTATTCTCTATCTACCACGAGCCCGTTGGCTTGCTTTATGAATACAATAATATCGTAAAGCTGCGAAAATTCCAACTAGCATCATTCCAGTTACGAACAACCATGCACCTCTGTAAATCATAAATAAAATTAACAAACGAAAATATAAAAGCATGTTTTCATCAATTCCATTCCATTATTGGTTTCTTACGTACCCATTGACAATTTGACCGAAACGACTGCAACAGTAAGGTTTACGATGCCAATTATAACAACAGTAGTCCTCGGATGAATCTTCACTTAGGCCGCAGGCATGAGTTATTTCAATATCTTTTTTCAGTAAACCAAAAGGCAGTTCTACAGTATGGATTTGCTTTTCTTGGCCAAACGCAAGGAAATTACATTGTGTACAACCGTCTGTGAAATGTTTTGCGATGGAGCATAATTCTGCAGATGACACTGCAACATGATTTTACATTGTAATTAATTAATTCAGGAATTATTAAAATTTCATTTGAAAAAATACTGAAAATAAAAATAAAAAAATTATTTTAATTGAATATTGTAAGTAATTAACTTTTTTTTAATTTATCCCAAAATAGCTCAATTTTGAAAGTTACAGGAAAAATCGAATGAAAAATTATCGAGCTCTTGCTAGTGTGTTTCAAATGTAAATTCTTCAATTTTTTTGAAAAAATATGCATAAATGCCTTTTTTAGGGGTGCCTAAAGTGGGGTGCTCCAAAAATAGGGTCCAAAATTACGAATATGCAGGGAGCCTAATTAAACTTTTTCATCTAGATAAGTAATTATATACCTCAAAACGTTACGTTTGGCGCAAATCACAGGTTTCTAGCTTTCCAGGGGTTCCCAAAATATCGAAATTATAAAAAGTTGGAAAATTGGATTTTTGAGTACCAACGCAAAATTTTATTGAGCTCAAAATTTGGTAGGATGGGGGTCTTTTGGATACTAATAAACTGTGAAAAGCTTTTTAGCCGGGTTCAAAGGGGTAATGTCAAAATGGCGATTCCAAAATTTTCCAAAAATTGAAACCCTCCCCAATTTCTGCCCCTGAGGGTCGAAAATAGGAAAATCATCTCGCATAACATTTATCGGATTCAAACAGATATTTTACGCTTAAAAAGGTTTTGAAAATAATACTCAGTGGTTCCTAAAATTCTATTTTTATTCACAACTTTGGGAACCCCTGGAGTCCAAAAAATTGTCATTTTGGGTTAACTAACCACGGATTCGTATTTGGGACATGTATTACAACATTTTAAGAGTAGTTGAGTCGATAACTGAGCGGGCAAACAATTTTAAATCTTCAAGCGCGTTTTTTTATTAGAATTTTTTACAAAGAAATAGGTAAAAAATGAATAATTTCCCATTCGTGACAAAATTTTTGAAATTGAAACAAATCGCTGTTTTTTTTACTAAAACTAACCTCCGAATACGAATTTGTACCATTTGGAGCCGTTCTGATGTCTCCAGGGCGATTTTCCATTACACCAGAAATTTGAATTAGCTCCAGAATGGCGAAAAAATCCTTGTGGTGGCCACATTTTGACATTTTACCTACCTTGTTACAGGGTGCCCAGAAATATCGAGCACCCCTAAGAAAGTTTTTCATTAAAAATATAGGTTGGCAACGTGAAATAGGTGCATATGATTGGTGGAATGTTATCTCTCCAGTCCAACAACCAATCATGCGCTATCATTATTATTATCATTCGCTGTGACCAACCAAAGTATTTTGGTAGAAAACTTTTTTAGGGGTGCTCGATATTTCTGGGCACCCTGTAGTTGTTATACCTACACGCCACACTATAGAAATATTTCATTCTAAAGGTAAAAATTGAATTAATGTACCAACTCACCGAATGTAAAACTTGAGCCGAATAATATAACGGTGCTGATTAGTAAATATTTATTAATATCCATGGTACATAGATGCCAGATATGTACAATCACAAAAAAAACGTGAGTAAAATTATCAACATACAAATAAACTGTATGATGGGACAAAACCGAGAGACGTAGATGCCTTAAAAGTAAAAACACTCAAATTCTATTTAAATTTATATTTCTTTTATCTATTAACCAGATACTTTGTAGGTAGATACGCAAATAAAATAAGAAGCACTACTATAGGAGAATTTTTCGACGCGAATTTTGCATACTAAACAATTTTTCCGGATGTGTTGTAAAAAAAAAATTCATATAAATGTATACTTGGGTAAGCAAATAAGCAAATAAGCATCAGTTAGTATAGGAAACTACGCGAGTATGGCTGTACAATGTACGTTGATAACCGAACTGCATACATGAAAATACTGATGACTTGATGAGATCATATTAATTATCTACTTGCGGAACTGCTGCGCTGAGTCCTTATCTACATATACTCATATACTCGTAGGTACTTCGCGTATCCCAGAAATAAGATTTTTTTTACTCGTACAAAGGGTGCTGTGATATTATTGCAATCGAACAACTGATTCACAAAATAATTCAAGAAAACGTTGAAAAAAAAAGTCGAGACCTGGAAAATTTTTAAATTTTTGAAACTTGAAGCCTAGTTAATGAATCAGCAGGGGTTAGACATCGACCTAAGACTTTGAATTGGGGTTCATGCATTTGGCGATAATTTTTTGGTAGACCGTCAACAAATTGAAAAAAAAGTTATAAAATAGGTAAATACATGGACGATGAAAAACAGAAAAACGACTCACTCTAAGTACTTAGTATCACACCATACTGAAAAAGTATTGGGTCATATTCGAAAAAAAACCTTCGTGCCAATTTTATAAAATGCAGAGTTTCATTTTTAGATAATTTTTGAAAAGTCAAATCTGTTTTATTATCCATTTATACTAGATGACCTAGCAATATTTTTAACTTTTTTATAAAATATAATTTTTTCTCAAACAATAAAACAAACTGGTGGAAATCATTACTTCATTTCAGCTCTCCAAATGAAAAACATGCGCTTTAAAGTCCTTCTGAAACTTTTAACCGTTTAGGCCCCATATTGCAGAATTCCAAACAAATTACTTCGAAAATTAATTTTCATGATGATTCAATAATAAGTACAGAATTGGATTTAAAAAATCACATTTTGAATTAAAATACCTAATAACAGCTCAAAACGATCGAAAGGCTTCTCAGTCTAAACAGCCAGTGGCAAATTATTAAAGCTCAAAGTGCCAAAGTTGTCCCTACCGCAAGGTAATTTTTAATTGGTGGAAATTTTTTTGAATAGCCAATAGGTATATTAAAGCCTGAGCTCCGGCAAATTTACTTAAAATGTATAAAAAATTTGATTTTGAAAAGTTTTTATCTCAGCAGGCTCAACAATTTTTTAATTTCCTGAATTACAATAGCATCGAGAGAGATGATTCTACATTTGAAAATGTTGTACGACCAATATATTTAGCTGTCATCTCGACACAGGTAGATAGGTACCCATTAAAAATTATTGAAGAGCATGAAGAAGAATTTTCAATCCTATTTCCGAAGAAAAAAGAACCAACCTTACTTGAACTTTTGCACCAACGCAGCCTGCTCCGATGTACCGTATAGTCCGGCATATGACAATAGGAGTAATTGCACCCCCCCTGCCGATCCTCCGGGACAACTTTTTTCTTAAAGGGGACATCCTAAGGAACATTTTAAAGCAAACTTGCCGAAAAAAAAGTTGGCCTTACTTACAAAATGGCGGCCATTTGATTGACAGGTCAGCCGAAATCGCAGATTTTGCGTTTTAACATAGGACTTGCACGAACTTTTTCAAACTTTACAAAGATAGATCGAAAGATCATGCAAAAATTTATCACCTGTCAAAATTTCAAGTGCTAAAGTGAGTTTT
This sequence comes from Planococcus citri, assembly GCF_950023065.1. NCBI lineage: Eukaryota > Metazoa > Arthropoda > Insecta > Hemiptera > Pseudococcidae > Planococcus > Planococcus citri. The sequence goes on along the minus strand of NC_088679.1, from coordinate 11,350,233 downwards.
TCGATTTTTGGTGAATTTTTGAAAATCCAGTTTAGGCCAAAAATGAGGGAAAAAATCAAAATTTTACCAAATTGACCAAGAAAGCTGAAATTTGAGATATACCCTATTTTCGACATGCCAAATCGATTGGAAACGGTTTCAACCCGTTTTGAGCAGTTCTGGAGCCTCCAGCGACTTTTTGAAAATTCCTGAAACCTCCAGCAGATTTTTGAAACATCAAATGGAGATGGAAAGCTGAAATTTACTCTACATTCCAATTTTAACACCCTCTGAAAACGACTTCTGGTGGATTTTAAGTCATTTTAGAGCCTCCAACGACTTTTTTGAAAATTACTGGAGCCTCCAGTAGATTTTTGAAACTTTAAATTTTCACAAAATTTCATCAAACTAAGATGGAGAGTCGAAATTTATTCTGCAAACTACCTAATTTCAATATGCTACGAAGTTGACTGCTGGTGAATTTCAAGTCGTTTTGGAGCCTCCAGCAACTTTTTGAAAGGTTGTATGACGTTTTTTTGGAAAATTGAAATTTCCTAAAATTAGCTGGAAGCTTCAAAACCATTTGAAACCACCGTGTAGTCTGCGACGTAAATTTCAGCTTACCAACTCCATTTGATAAATTAATGTTGGGGATTTCAAGTTTCAAAAATCTACTGGAGGATCCAGTAATTTTCAAAAAAGTCGCTGGAGGCCCTAAAATTACTTGAACCCACCTGAAATCGTCTTCAAAGGGTGTTAAAATTGAAGTGTAGAGTAAATTTCAGCTTTCCATCTCCATTTGATGAAATTTTGTGAAAATTTAAAGTTTCAAAAATCTGCTGGAGGCTCCAGTAATTTTCAAAAAAAGTCGCTGGAGAGCCTAAAATTACTTGAACCCACCTGAAGTCGTCTTCAAAGGGTGTTAAAATTGGAGTGTAGAGTAAATTTCAGCTTTCCATCTCCATTTGATAAAATTTTGTAAAAATTTAAAGTTTCAAAAATCTGCTGGAGGTTTTAGGAATTTTCAAAAAGTCACTGGAGGCTCCAAAACGACTTGAAATTCACCTGCAGTACTTCGTAGCGTATTGAAATTAGTTTTTAGAATAAATTTTAGCTTTACAACTCCAATTTGATGGAATTTTGTGGACATTTCGAGTTTCAAAAATCGGCTGGAGGCTCCAGAACTGCTCAAAACGGGTTGAAACCGTTTCCAATCGATTTGGCATGTCGAAAATATGGTATATCTCAAATTTCAGCTTTCTTGGTCAATTTGGTAAAATTTTGATTTTTTCCCTCATTTTTGGCCTAAACTGGATTTTCAAAAATTCACCAAAAATCGAAAAACGCACTTTAGCACTTGAAATTTTGACAGGTGATAAATTTTTGCATGATCTTTCGATCTATCTTTGTAAAGTTTGAAAAAGTTCGTGCAAGTCCTATGTTAAAACGCAAAATCTGCGATTTCGGCTGACCTGTCAATCAAAATGGCCGCCATTTTGTAAGTAAGGCCAACTTTTTTTTGGCAAGTTTGCTTTAAAATGTTCCTTAGGATGTCCCTTTTAAGAAAAAAGTTGTCCCGGAGGATCGGCGGGGGGGGGGTGCAATTACTCCTATTGTCATATGCCGGACTAGTAGGCCAAGTTATTGGATTTGATTCGTTCAGCAAGCAAGGTGATTTTTGTATATGGTAAAACTATTTTTTCTAAAGGACATTCGATAAAAATGACTACTTTATTTCAATATAAAACTTAAGTATCTATGTAGGTAACATTAAATTTGATAATGAAAAAATAAAATTGAAAAAAAAAAACAAATCAGAAGACAGAAAAATAAGGAAAATTCATATAAAATAATTTTATTCTCAATGATTAGCGCTTGTCGTGAAACCTGATGAAAATCCAAGGAGCCATGATCTCTGAGGCTATAATAAGCAACCATGAACTAGGTGATGAGTAAGTATATACCTGTTCAAAATAAAAATAAATTATAGAAATAATTTTAAGGCTGGATAATAAGTACCTACGTACAAAACAGAATAAAAAAGAGTATTAGGCATTCGTATTGAGTTTTGAGAGAAAAAGTTCCCATTTTTTTTTTTTTTTTGTAAGAAATAATAACACACGACATTTATTTGAAATCATTTTCATAGTGCCTTAAATATCCAATCAGGCAGTATATTTAATTATTAAGTACCTAATAGAATTTCAATTAGCATTTTCAAAACTTCAATTTTGATTCAAAACCACAGCATCGTGATCAGATTCAGATGCAGTCTTTAGCACTGTTGAGATTTAGATTGAATGTTGAGAAAAGTACCGAGACGTGCCAAGGGAGAGGAGGGTCCCTCGATAGAAAAATTTTGATAAAAAGTCAGGAAATTTGGGAAAACTTGGGAAGAAGATGTGTCAGCAGGGAAAATCAAGGAACCACCAAAAGTCATGGATTTTCACTTCTTGAATTTTTTCCAAAGCTTTCACCCGACCAAAATTTATAGAGGATAGGAAAAATATAAAAACTGACTTCTGACATCAAAAGTAGGAAATGTTGTTTCGATATGTCTAAAAAAGGCCTCTCCGATGGTATTCCACTCAAAACTGCCAGAAAATCTCAACTTTTCATTAAAATACTACCAAAAAAATGCCCTATTTTTCGCCCAAGATTTAAAAATATGAAGAAATGTGAATTTTAGAAAAACGTTTTGATTTACGTTTCGAATTTGGGCTATTAATTTTTTACAGCTTCTGTCCTCGTTTTGTTTTTATTTTCTCTGGTCGAAGTTGGAGGGTAAAAAAATTAACTTCTCACATCAAAAATAATGTTGTTTCACTTTTGAAAAATTATTAATTTTCGAAAGCTTTTGTCTTCACTTCGCTGTGAGGACGTTATTCCTATTTTTGCAAATACCTAAGTATTTGTATTTTATAATTTCTTGAAACCTATACGCATTGTTAAAATTTTAACATGTTGAAGCCAAAAAAATAACCCCCTCGCCCATCCCCTCCTTTAGTCCTTTACTTTTTTTCGAGGCACTTGAGTGTATTATAGGTTTATTCAAAATTACCTATTTTATAAAAAAATGAGTGTACGTCTTCTGATCGGACAAAAAACTTTTACGAGCATTGCAACACCGCATATTATTCCAATGAAAGCCAAGACCCATAACGTTCTGTAAAAAAAATAAAATCAATTGTAAATAATGATAGGTAAGTGGGCCTAAAATACAAATCTGAAATCTTAGCACGTTTAGGTACTTGATAAAAATCAAATTCAAATAAATAAGAAGTATGCTTATTTCACTCACATATTAATGATTTGATCTTGTTGATCGCAACAATAAGGTTTACGAAATGCATTATAACAACAGTATCCTCCGTTAACATGGTCAATGCAAAAAGGTACATCCATATCTTGTCCGAAAGTGAGAAATTCACATTTTGTTTGAAGTGATATTGACGCCGCTGTAACATCATGCATCATAATAAAATTACTCATCGTTCTTATCGCAAACTGATAATTTGTGTGCATACGAACTCATTATTTTATATTTACTGGCAGTGAGATAGATAGATTTAGATACCCATAAGTAAATTATATTTAAACAACAAATCTGTTCATTTTTGTAGTGGACTTAGAAATAATTTCAGTAGTCTCGGCATACTTTTTTTTTGAAAATTAAAAAAGGAATATACCTATTCCAAATATTACTCTTTTTTTTGGTGGAAAATTTCGATACAAGTATAGATGACAAAACTGCGCAGTATAGTTATAAACACGTTATTGTTACCTACCTATCGCAAATACAAACTGTTATAACTACAACTGGGTAACTAGTTAACTACCTGCCTTTAAAACCATTTACCTGTGCACACTCCTTACAGGCATATACCGTGCTGACTTAAGCCGCACCCTATTTCAGAATACATATCTACATATTAAATATAAGTTATTCAGGTACTTACCAAAAGAATTGAAACCAACGACAAAAACAACAGCGCTCAATAATAATGATTTTAATGCCATTTTTCTGAAAAATCTTAGGTAATATATTCTCGATCAAATGACAGACACTGCACAGGCACACCTAAAATATGACTTTTCTTTTCTTTCACAATGACAGACTACTGAAAATTTACAGTATTAATTACTCGTGAACGTTGAACTAAGCATGTCTGATGATAACTGAAGTGAATACATCAATCGAAATTCAAGAGGTAGTTGGGTACCTATTCGTGAAGAAACGAGTAAAACGTTATTTTTATATCGGTAAACAATGACTAATGAAGATTTTTCCCCCCTCGCTAACCAACCAACTAGTTAACTGACTGCCAAATGGCACTTCCTAGATCCATATCAGTTTATAATACTAATACTTTACTACGTAACGATTACCATTTTTACGAATTACTAATTACACCAACCAAATTTTAAACGAATTTTTCTCACGTAGGTAAGTATAGGTATAGTAGGTACATTATTATCCGTTCTGTTTTTTAATTTTCTGACGACTTCTTTCGTACTGTTCAACAGGCTAAATATATTTTAATTCGACAAGGGAATCTTTGTAGTTGTACTGATTGGTACTCTCCGATTCGAGTCAAACCAAGCTAAATCGAAAGAGTTTGTTCTAGAACTTCTTTAAGGTTGATCAAAATTCATTCTAACAGAATTTTATTTGCTGTTATGAGAATATTTTAAAACTAGTTCCAAAGGTTCAAACAAAATTATAGTCATGAAAAATATGTACGTAAAATGATGAGTATACCTAGTACCTACCTACCTCGTGCAATCTACTCGCATAGGTAACTTGCAAAAGTACCTACCTACTTGATAGACTGAACCTTTTTTTTTTTTTTCCCCCAAATAAAATGAGAGAACATAAACTTTTGTAAAAAAAAAAAAAAAAATTAAGCTCTTTTCAGTCAAGGAGAGAGGAAGTTGTAAACATGGACCTAAGAATACAAAATTTCTCTCATTCTCTTTCGAGACCATTTTTCATTTAGCTACGATTTTTCACAAGGCTCCATAACAAATAAAAATGTTAACCGTAGGTATGTGTTTGAAAAATTTAAAACAGCAATTACACTCACAATGGAAAGCTTTTGAACTGCCTGTCTCAGATACGAGTATAAAAGTAAACCAAGGCACATCAAAAGAGCACGTTCATTTCATATTATTTCAGAAAATTTTTGAAAATTTGAAAAATTAAAAAAAAAATAGTTTTGAGAGCAGTTTTTAAACTTTTTCATGCAACATAAATTTTTTGAGAAAAGTTGACCAATGTGAATAATTCATTCACTTCAATTTAGTTCTGAAACATTCTGAAGCCTCTGAGCGATTTTTTCTTTTTCAGAAATTTGAAATCGTTCTCGTGGGGCCAAAAATAAACTTTGTAATCTTTGATCGGTACTTATTGGGCACCCTCTTCGCCGCTTCAGGTGGTTACTCCGAAATAATTCTAGTGAATTCCAGAAAAAAAAGGCAAATGGCGCTTCCAGAACGGTTTGAAATTTCTCAAGAAATTTGAAAACCACAAAACTCACTGGAATCTTCAAAAGGCCTAAAGGATCAAATTGCGATTGTTTTCGAGTTGGATGATTGTGTACACACCCCAGACAATCATCTTCATGAAAAACTGTCTTCGTTGGATTTTTTTCACTTTTTCTGAAATTAAAAGTTCACTTTTGAACCGGCAGCTCTTAGAATTTCGCAGTGATCACCTAAAACTGTCGACAGGGTGCTCAATAAGTGCCCTTCGAAGTTATAGATTCTCAAGTTCATTTTTGGCTCCTCCACAGCGATTTAAAGCTTCTGGAAAAAATTGAAAAATCTGAAAAATTATTGAAGACTTCAGAATGGCTCAAAAGTACTAATCATTGATGTGTTAGAGTTGAATTGAAGGAATTAAGTTATTCACATTAGTCCAATTTGCTCAAAAAAAAAAAACTATTCCTACACGAAAAAGTTTTAAAATTACCCTTGAAGTTGAAACAGCTTTTTTTGAACGTTTTACATTTTCAAAAAAGTTCGCCGAAAATTCAAAAATAAACATAAGCGTTACAATATTTTGCTCCACATGATTTTAAAACCCCTCATTTCAAGTGTAAAATAAAGATTTGAAAGCCTCAGTTGGATTTTTATCAAAATTCTGACCGTTTCAACCACATGAGGCGCTGCATATTTTTTTTCGATGCATACTGAAAATTTTCAAATTTCTAAAACTCCGAGATCAAGCAGGAAGAAGGGGAGAGCGGAGGAGTCGAACGTTGACAAAAAAGTTGAAATTTTTCCTGCGTCTTATCGAGGTTATTTGACAATGATTTTTTTGCGTAGATTCCATAAAAATTTGAAAAAAGTTGGAAAACTACCAACCCTAATGTTCAACCTACATTTTTTTTTCAACGATTGAATTCAAATTGACCAGAAATTATTCAGTATTTCTTTTTCAAAACTTAAGAATTTTATAAACCCTGGAAAAATTGAATGATCGGTTGCCATTCCAGAAAAATTCATCATTAGGAACTTTTAATCGCAAATACATAGACGTTTAAGTAGGTATACATACGACTCATATACGAGTGTGTATCTAATCTACCAATCCAATTTTAATAAGGTTGGTAAAAATAAAATAGTAGGATGTGTAGATAAGATACATATTCAGGAAATGTGGTTAGGTAGGTAACTAATCGTACAAAAATAATGTAAAAAAAACAACAACAAAACAAAACAAAAAATACACCCATGTTGAAAGTGACCCTCAAAACTCGCTGGTAGTGAAGATGTGATCTACGTAGAAAGAAGATTTCCAAAGTTATAGCTGTCCAATCGTACAGTCATTGCAAAGTTTAGAGTTGTTTTGAGGGGGAAGGGGGGAGAATTTGGGCTCATTTTGGCAGTGGTGCTGTCCAATCACACGATTCAGGATTCTAAAGCATTTTTTTTTTTTTTTTTTTTTTTTTAATTGGGTTCCTAAAAACACTATTAATTCTCAATTTGTTAAATATTTAGCCCATAGAGTAATTTAAAATTCTTATAGAAAATTGTACACTTGCTGAAAACTCCAGAATGGCTCAAACGTGATTGTTTTTTGTTTTGAAGGCTGAAAATGATGTACTTACCTACTCGTAATTGCTTTCATTGTTTCTATTCGTATTGTTTGAAAAAAATACCTACATTTTACGAAAAAATTAAAATTGGCCATTCAAAGTATCTTTTTTAAAGTCTATGAATTTTCAAAAATTTCATTAAGAATTCAAAAATGAACTTTGGCTGCAAAAATTGGTTAGTTGAAATCAGAAGGTGTCTGCTTGGAATTCCTTAAGTTTTATTTTGCATTAGGCCAATACTTTTTACAGCATGTACAACAAACTTTGGTAAATTAAAATTAAAAAAAAAAAATTGTGAAAAATAGGTACATAGATTTCCTAGTGATTTTCTTCACCAACGAGCACGTCTTCTGTTTGCTCTTCGAATCATGATGTATCTTATTACAACTGCGATCACGCCAAGAAGTACTATAACTACCCCAATCAACCACACAAACCTATAAAGTGCAAATAAAAATTATATATGAAATTAGGTTTTCTCAATAAAATGCTTACCTATTAGAAATTTTTTAGGACGAGTTAGCTTACGCATTGACAATATGACCAAACATGCCGCAGCAGTAAGGTCGCCGAAACAAATTATAACAGCAATATGCATTAGAAGAATCTGAATCAGTTGTCAGGCAAATATTAGCCACTTCTACTTCTTTATTTTTGATTTGGAGTTTTACAGGTTGAATTTCCTGTCCGAAATTGAGGAAATTACATATTGAGCAAGGTTTTCCGTATGGTTTATTTATGTCTGAGCAAACAAAGTCTTCAGATGATACTGCAATAATGAATAAGTACCTACTCGTTAATTTGGTGAAGTAAGTAGGGCGGTACATCTATAGGTGCATTTATACATACATACATAAGCGATGGCTTATTCAACATAATTCTATCCATACAAACACCCATCGGAGCAGAAGAATTATGTATAATAAACTCAGGTTTTAATTAGAGAGGTATAGGTATTAAGCATTTGATAAGTAGGTATATTATATTTTTTCAAATTTTAAAATATTTTTTCCATAGGCTCTCGCACCCAACTTAAGTCATCATAGCACAACCATCAAAGAACTAAATTATTTCAGTGCTTGCGAATGCAATGGAAAATAGTTAATGGAGAGTGTAAGACATGTTAAACAATTCAAGATGATGAAGACAATAAAACTTCGTAAGTATTTAAGCACGAACAATAGGAACATCGAAATGATTTAGGTACTTACCAAATGAAGTAAGACTTGCAGCCAAGACTATGATACTCAACAGTGAAGATTTGAAGGTAGGTCTAATCATCATATTGCAATTTATTGTCAGTATTAATTACAGCACCAAAAATAAAAAAATTAAAAACTGGCAGGTAAAATAAAATGATACCTAGTCACAAACTGTGATGAAATATTTAATGTGTATTTAACATGAACCATACCGAATGCTCAATTCTCAAGTATGTACCTAGCACTGATAAGAAATTTTGCGCATGTCACATTCTAAAAAATACCTTCATAATACGCTGCAAATACCATACCTACTTACTTGAGAATATATTTTTTGGTTGAATCATTAGTTTATTACCTTATGAGTTGACATCATCGTTTTTTGCGCCCGAGCAGGAGGAATTGAGGACTTATAGTGAAGCTTATGAAAAAAGTTAAACAGCTCAAGCACTCAAGCAGAGGTATAGTAAATGCTGTGAGCAATTAAAAATTGGTACGTTTAGAGACCGAATTTTTAGGCGAAAGGTAGAATATTTTTGGGGGCTGAAATTTTTCAGAAAATATCGAAAAATAAACCTTTTCACCACTCATATCAGTCATATCATGTCAAAAAAGGATTTCAAAACAGGGTGGTACCGCTCAGAATATAGTCAAATCAGAAAAAAACATTCCCAGAGCTTTAATCGGCCTCACACATTTTAAAAAAATGTTTTAAAAAGATTTCAAACTGAATGTAATTAAAAAAACAAAAAAAAAAACAATAATGATACCACATGATTAGTCATTGGATTGGAGTGATAACACACCAATCATATGCATCTATTTTAGGTCTCCTGCAACCTGTATTTTCAATAAAAACTTTTTTTTGGGGTAGTATAGGCACTCGATATTTTTCTGAACGAACTCCTGCACATGTCACTATATGTAATTATGTATAATATATAATATATAATAAGTTGAATGTGTTGCTTACCTATTTAAGAAATATCTTAAGATTGTGACATTAAATCAGTCCAAAAAAAAAAAATTGAAAATATGTCCCTAAATCGACCGAAAAAATTTCAAAGATGATAAATCCGAGTTTACAGGTGCTGAATTTCATTTTCACCCAACTGACAGCGTGTTTTTTTTTCGAAAACTGAAGAATCCTAAAATTCACAAATCCAGCATTGGTTTCAGAACTGTTCGAAACTGTCACCAGAGCGAACTCGGGAGGTCAAAAATAGATTACAAATAAAATTTCAGCCTTATAGGTCAACCTGGTCAAATTTCGATTTTTCTCATGAAAAATGGTCCAAATTTGAATTTTGGGAAATTTATCAAAAATCTAAAAATGAATTTCAGCTCCTGAAAATGTTGCTGGTGATATAATTATATAGGAATCCTCTTTTGATTTCTTTTTGCCCGGTTTAGAAATTTGTTTGCTGGTTGGGGTACATTCCTGGGTAAGTGGTCAAGAGCTAAGTCCAGATTTAAGATACCTACTTGAATAATTATTGAAACAATTTCGGTGATTTTTGGCAAATAATTCTTGATTCAAAAAATTAAGGGGTGGGTTTGACGTTTGGTAAGTATGTAAATCTTGAAAATTCAAAAGTCTGAATCATTCCAAAATTTGATCCAATTGCAGTAGAGACTTTGAAAAGCTGATGTTTTAATTCACACACGTCGTATTTTAGACCTCCAGCCGAGAGGGGACAGTCTCCAACATCTGTTATGGCAGAAAAATAGGAATTTAAGTCAGTTTAAAAACGAACAAAATTTGGAAGAATTGTTTCCAAATTGATACAGGCAATCAAGACTCGAAAGTACAATTCATTCGAGTCTGAATGGCTTGGACTAGCTAAAATTGTACTAGGACTATCTAGAAAAACTTTCCTCATAGTTGCAAATTCAATTCATTGATTTTTGAGAAGAAAAAAAAATGCGTTCCAATAATTCGGAGTCAGAAATGAAGTTTGGAAAATACACAGAGTTGTGATTCCTCAGATGCACATTCAGAGATTTCATTTTTCAGAGAAAATTTGGACCCGAGAAATACCCTTTTCTCAACAAAGTCGAAAGTACCTAGCTCTCATAAGGAAATGTTCGAATATGACTTGAAAAAGAAATTCCTAGAGCATGCACCTTTCCAAAGTAGGGCCTCCAAAATAATTAATCAACATTAATGACTTTTTATTTATGCAACTTTTGGGACAATAGGTATTTTGGGGAATTCAAAAACTTTTAGGACGCGGACCCACAATTTTCTATTTGGGAAACTACGAGTAAAATATATTTCAGGATCACCTCGAAATTTCGATGAAAAGTAGACCACGTGGTGGCTTCGGAACCACACACTGCATCACCTGCTAGTTTTGAATTTGAATTTAGAACCATGAAGTAAAAAGCATCATCAAAATTGAAAGAATTGAAAATTATTTTCATCTGTAAACTGTAAAGTGCGAAGTAGTGACAGAATTTGCATATTTTTTCAGATTTGGTTCATTAAAATATTTATTAATGATTCGGAAATTATGTAAGTACCTACTTATTTAGACATTAAGTATGTGCGAATAAATACTATTAACGTTTTGTAGCTACATTCAATTTTTACTAGTTTTGATTCGCGGAATTTAGTGGTGCAAATATTTTTTTCGAAAGTAGAAGCCTCAAATTTTAAAAGTTTGGTGATAACACTTGGATCACACTTTTCATTAAAATTTTTAGTGAACAGTTGGTGAGGTTTCAAAGCTGTTCTCCACTGCTTTATTTTTTGAAGGGGGGATAGGCTTGAATTTCTTTGAAATGTTTTTAAAATTATTCGAAACCGAAACAATTCCAGCATTTTTGAATTTTATTCCAAAATATAGCTTCAAAATATTTTTATAACTCGAATTTTCTGTATCGTTTTGAAATTTTTATCAATAATTACAGCTCGAGTAAGTACTTTTATTGAAAATGAACGAACTCTCAGAATATAGGTAATTGTGTCTAAGGTGTCAACTCGAGAGCATCCTCAAATTATAACGATAAATTATTATTTTTTTATTCTTACTTAAGTAGGTACAAGTTTATTGAAAATTTAAAGACTCAGCTACCAATTTAGATCACCAAATAAAAGAATTTCATCAATGATAATAACAATAAACATGCTTCAGTTTAGAAAATTATTTCGAAATTATTTCCACAAGCAATTTAAGAACGAACAATTTCTAATTCACAGCCATTTTATTATCAAAAACATAAATTTAAAAAAAGTTTCAAAAAATTGTATTAATAAAATACTTCAACATTGATTGTTTGAAATTACGTAAATTAAAATTTCGGATTTTCGAATAAAAAAATACGATAACAAAACACAAGAATAAAACACGAATAAGTACATTCAGTTAAAACACAGCGTCCACAATTTATGGTAAAACCACATCAAGAATCCAGAAAAGATCCAAATCGAACAGGTTATCGCCGCAAACACTACTAACCAAACCAACCTATAAAAAAAAAACAAAACGATCAAAATATTTCGTATGTACGAAAAACAATAAAGCTTGATAAATGCGAGACTCTTCTAAACACATATTTTCCAAATTTCACATACCCAGTGGCAATATAAACAGTCCTATCGCAACAAAAAGGTCGACGTAACAGATCATAACAGCAGTATTTCTTTTTACCATTTGATTGTAGGGCATTGGGGCAATAGAAAGAGCGAAATCCACCGAAATTTACTTCTTGTCCGAATGAAAGAAATTTACACGGTGTGCAACGGTAATTCAGCTGCTGTTTGAGGTAACATGAATCCGGTATCGATACTGTAACATCACCAGCGTTTAAAAATTACATTTCATAGCAATATTCGAAAAGAAATATTCATCAGATCACCAATGACAAGTGACAGATGTAAAATTACACCATTTTTCAACATTTAAAAGTAATAATTAAAATAATTCACGTACCAACTGAAGTAAAACCAAATCCAAAGATGAAAACACCAAGTAGTAGCAATCTAATGGCCATTATTTCAATATAACCGAATTGGTCAATCGCAATCACGTACTCGAACGATAAAAAAAATCTGCACTTGTTTTCACCAGAAAAACTTTACTAATCATTCGAATAAAATATCGAGCAAGGTGATGAACGTACGATTCAACAATGAATAAACCTAGCTATTTCACGAATAGTCGAACATTTTCAAGATTTTACAAGCTAGCAAAGTTGATGAAATAATGACGAATAGCGAAGGCAGAAACTTGGGTAATTTTATCTGAAACTACGATTACATTGTTGTCAAAATATTGACTTCTTCTAGTTAAATATTTCAAACAGCAACATATTTTTTTCCCAATGAATAGAACATTTTCTTTTTTAAATTCACAGAATTGAAAAATTTGAGGTTAATGTTCTTTCCATTTTTAGCCTCTTTTTATAATAATTTTTTTCTGTAAAGTTTGTTTCTCAAAAACTTGTAAGTAAGGGTTTTTTAAAACAAAAAATTCAAATACAATCGTGATACTTTCGCTAAAAACATATTTGTCCCTAAATAAATAAATAAAATTAAAAAAAAAAACTTTTCATACTCGCAATTGAAATTATCCAAACGCAATTAAAATAAAATTCTCAACTCCCTTTATCTTTTACAACAATTGAAAAAAAAACTGCATAGTTATATCTCTAAAACGAATATATTTTTTCCTAAACTTACAAAAAAAAAGAATATGAAAAAAAAACTTTCAAACGATTCTATTTATCACAAAAATTACAACTAAATCTATCGCACGAGATATTCACTGGTGGAAGAAAATTCTCTTTAACCACAGAATACTAATTTATTTGGTAACGACTATTACAAATAGTGATACTAATAATTTAAAAAATTATAAAAATAAAGAAAAAAAGAGGGGGAAAACGAAACGAAACGAACGAGAAAAAAAACATGTATAAATCAGTAAACAAATATTACGATAATGACTACTGGAAAAATAATGTTTAAAAAAAAAATAATCATAATAATCAGAGAAACAATCTATATAATATAACAAATTCAGCTCGATCGATATCTTCTTTACTCATGAGTTATCACATTTGTAAAGCATCTTCGTGTACTTTATACCGTATAAGAGGAAGCGTAAAGCGAAAGTAATCTGAAACGAATAAAATTCGCAAATGTTAATATACTAGAATAAAATTCACAAAAATGTTGAAATATTTATAATGAAATCACATTATTGATCGGATCTGCAGTGAAATTAGGGCAAATGGGTCAATTGTCTCCAGTTTCGATTTCCCAGAGACGAGTGAACCCAAAAAATTAAGAGTTAGTTTGTCAATCGTATTCGTACAGGTGTTTGAAATCACCTCAGGTATAAAGTAATTCGATAATTTGAAAGAAGGGGCAAGATGACGTTTGCTCTAAGCACAATTTTTAGGCTTTGGCTTTCAATGACTCTGCTTCTGATTAAAATTAAGGGAAATTAAAAATAAAAAAATGCCCATATGTGTACTTACAACTATAATTATCCAAGAATTCATCCTTTAGTCGAATCCGGTTTGTAAAAATTATTATTCGCATCTCTGGAATCGAAATACGTAGTAAGTAAATAAACCACAGCTTCGTAGGTAGCCATCATGATGGCCGTATTCGGAATTTGTCTGATTAATTGTATCGACAATCCTTTGTATAGTCCACGATGACCTTCTTCTTGGTACACCAACGATAAAGTTTGCCAAAAGCTGCGATATTTCAGACCTTCTTCTCGCAGCCGTGTTCTGGCCACCTCTGAAAATCACAAAGAAAAAACCGATTATTAGATTATTTCATTCTATACGTAGAATTAAATTATTATTTTTAAGTACTTATCAAAATTTTCATGCATCTCATAAACTTTTTAGGATATTCTTGTTTTTTTTTTCAAGGCAAAATGTCAAATATTTTAAGTAAGATTTATTTTTATCAAAAAAAAAAAAAAAAAAAAAAATGAAATATTTTAACTATTTTAAGTACCTAATCCAATAAAAATGATTGATGATCATAATTTTAAGGTTTTGACTTAATTTACAACTACAACATTAAATAATGATTTGTTTCCAAATTTCAGTTTAATTCGACAATTTCTCATCAAACTTTCAATTTATTACAATCAATTTGTCCAACTCATAATTTTTTTCAAATTTTGAAAATGTATTATTCCAACAAAAATCTTTGAGAAACCAGCCAAGTCAAAGGAGGAACCTTTCAATATTCTGCCCTCTGAACTCTCCTCTCCATCCTGTCTAAGTTCTCGTTTAAAAAAAAAAAATGTCAACGAAATAACACAAAAAATATGCAATAATAAAATTTCAATACAATTCTCTCCTTCTCCCCTTACTCTATATTTTTCTAAAACCCATACTTTCAAAAAATCGATTTTTCCCCATTATTTTGAAAGCAACAGAAGAAAAAAAAATGAACAAAATCAAAGGAATCAAGAATCCGCAAAATTTCATCATCAAGTCGACTACTTTGAGCAAAAATTATCAGTACTTGAGTAAAATATGTCAGAATTACTGAAACAGTTTTTCAAAGAATTGAGAGCTGATGACAGAAACATCAGTTAAAAATCACAAATTTCAAGATAAAAAGTCTTGTTGATTTTTAGATAGATTAATTTTGTTCATTTAGGTACCTAGTAGACATTTCACTAATTCCATTGATTCATTAAAAAAAAAAAAAAAAAAAAATAGAAATGATCGAGAGTAATATTTTAAAATCAACAGAGGTGGAAATTTGATTTTCAGGGCACATAAAAATGTGAGAAGATGAACAAATTACACGAAATTCCATTTCATTAGATCTTCGAATAAAAATTCACAACCTAAAAATTAAGAATGAAGAAATTTGAAAAATTTTGATTTCATTATTCCTTTTACTGCAGATTAAGTATGGATAATTCGAATTTTCAAACAGAAAAAAAAATGAAAATCTTCTTCTCTATAAAAATAGAAAAAAAACTCAACAACAAAATCTGAAATCCAGTTTTTAAAAAATTTACGATTTTTCGATCACTATTCCACTACTTTGGTAAAAGCTCCAAGTTTCAAATTTAGATTTTTTTTCTTCGTGATTTTGAAATGGGCGAGTATTTTGAAAATCTCACCATAAAAATCGGTTCAAATTAATTGATATTTTTGCAACATACAATTTTTTTACGAGTTCACATTCTTATAAAATTTTTTAGAAGTTGATACATAAAAAAATTCGTTTTTTTTTCAATAATTCTACAAAAAAATATGTAAAGATGAGAAAAATTTCGAGAAAATTTGTCCTCACCCAATAACCTTATTTTCTGAGAATTCGCCTCTTCGTTCATTTTTTCAGATTTTCGCGAAAGAAAAAAAACACAGTTTGCAATACTTTCAAAAAGAAGTAATGGGTACCCAAAATTCATTGAAAATGAGCTTATTGAGTGAAAACAGCTGTTGTTCTATGTACTCCTAAATTCATATCAATTGGAATTTATTTTTTTATGTTTAAATTATTTTCTGAGAATTCGCCTCTTCGATCATTTTTTCAGATTTTCGCGAAAGAAAAAAAAACACGTTTGCAATACTTTCAAAAGGAAGTAATGGGTACCTAAAATTCATTGAAAATGAGCTTATTGAGTGAAAACAGCTGTTCTATGTACTCCTGAATTCATATCAATTGGAATTTATTTGTTTATTTTTAAAAATCCTTTTCAGAATGTTATTTTTAAAAAAAAAACAATCCTATCCTACACAAAATGGTATTTTCTTTTCAGTCAATTTTTCAAGCACTCTGTAAAAAAAATAAAATGAAAAGAAATACCTCCAGTATGGAAATTTTGAGAATTCTATTTTTCATTTTCATTTTTTTGAGACTCAAAATGTTTTAAAAATTAGAGCCTTTGCTAGAAATTAATATTGCAATAAAATATTTCTCTGTGAAGATGATAATTGGGTCTGATGGGCTTAGTAATTCATAAAATTTCCAGTATTTTGAGCCCTATTTTAATATTTATATTTTTAGCACGTTTTTCTGATTTTTTTGGGGGGGAGGGAGGGGGGAGATTTTCTCAATTTTTGATTATTTTTTTCATAATATTTTATTCATATGCATTTATAGAACAAAGAATTCGTCAAAAATCTAAAAATGAGAATGATTTTTTTAAAAATGATTTCAGTGTTGCTACATTTGTGTACTTTTAAAAAGTCAGAATTGCACATTTTGAGGGTTTTAAAATGCATATATTTTACACGTTTTGAGCAGTTTATATAGAGACAAACTTTTGAAATTTCAGTCCACATTAAGTCTTGCTTCAATTATTTCACAATTTTTCTAGCTAGGTTCAGCCAAATTTCACAAAATCGAAACTCAGCCCATTCTGCCATCTGCTCGATTCACATTTTGAAATCTCAAGACATTCTCAACGCTCATAATACGAAATATGTCCGCCTTTCTGTGTCTCACCCTGCTCCCTTTTCTCTAATTTCTCATAAAAATACTCGAAAACGTAGACCACATGATCACAATAAAAAAATCTAGAAAAAAATATACCGAAAATTTCATAGAAAAAAATAGGTACTTAACCAAAAATAATACTCATTTTTGTTTTTTTTCCACAAATTTTACAACTTCGATAACCTGTAACGTAATCATTCTTTCCATCACCTTAAAATCAACCCAAATAATATCACAAATACCCACCATGTGGATACGCCATGCATGACGCAATCGTTTTGGATACAGCACCAGCCACCATAAACTCGACGAAATCACGTGACGAACGTTCGTTCACATCTGCATCCAAAGCTGAAAGTCTTTGCATCCGTTTCGTCATCAGTTCGGCTTTGATCGCTTCGTAAATGACGAAATGTATCACAGTTTCCGAGATACCGAAATACGACGCCGTAATACCTTTGTAGAATCCTCTAAATCCCTGTTCAAAAAAAGAACAAAAATAATACCGAAATTAATACGAAACTCGGTTCTGCATAAATAAACACAAAAAATCAATAATAAGTACGTAGTACGTATTAGGTATAAATATCCATAATTCAAAAATAAACCAAGCCAGACAACTTTTACAAAAGCTCGTAGTATATTATGAATTAAGTACGTTAAAATATTAAAGCAATAGGCATTTTTTTCATTTTTATAAATAAGCTATGTACCTATCAATTTTTTGGAATTTTAGGAGGGAGGGAGAGGTGAACACTTTCTAGAAATCAGTCTAAAATATCTTTAAACAAGCAAATCATTCTTTTAAAAAAAGAAAAACTGTTCAATTTTTATATCAAATTAACTCTCAGATAGAAAACAATCCCTTTGAGAAACATTAATATTTTTCTCAGACCTCCTCAACTACCCCCTCACTTCAGAATATCATAAAAATGAGCATAAAATCGAATTTTACATCTCACGCGTCATTAATCGAGAATTTATTTTCCTCGTTCTGTTCTAATTTAAGCCCAGACCTTTATTATCAACCCTCCAAGACACTTACCGCATATCCGGTGGCGATTGGCGAATAAGAAGAGGTTGAAAGGTGGAAAGAATAACGGAAAAATTAACAGTATGACGCAACTTTCTATATTCGTGACGTGATGTCTGTCGTGAAATGGAGAAAAAATTGGGAAATACGACGCGACACAATGTCTCGGCTATTTTATTGACGTAAATTGTTCTAACATATACTTGGACTTTCTTGTATTTTTATCGCCGAATTAACCCTCGGCTCCAAGAAGGAGATTAAATCTGCACCACCGAATAATCCATTTTCGCGCTAGTTTTGAAAGTGGGCGATTCCTTTACTATTTCGAGAGAACTTTTTTTCAAAATACACGTAGATATTTTTTCGCTTTAATCGAAACGTGAAAAAAAAAATGCCAACTACAGAAGTATCATCTTCATCTTCCCTTACGCTTCGATGGCCTTTGTTTTTAAACATTATTTTCAGACCTCGATATTCGAATAGTATCGATTTTGAGCCACTTATTTCACCAATTCAAATAAGGTTTTTTCAAGCTCGATACTTCCTAAATCCAAAACAAGCGATACGTTTTACTCTATTTCAGAAACCAGGAAGAAATTTGCAATAAGTTTAATTCAAAAGTGCATGCAATCAATGTACAATGTTGAGAGGAAGGAGAAGAAAAGAGTGATAAAGGGAGGAGACAGGGTACAAACGAATTCCCAATCCCATGTTAAAATAAAGTTCACACAGCTTAAAGTGTACTCGACATTCGTACAATCATGAAATGCATCGTCTAGGTCATCGCAGACCATCTCCCTTCTTCCTCCCTCTTATTAACATGATTAGTGAACTTTCTGCAATTTTTTGGCTCAATTCCGATCGAAAAAAGCAGCCAAGAGTAGCACTTTTCCAACGCCTCGTAGTATTACGCTCCACAACAATGTACAAGTACAACTATCCTATAATTTAATTATACTCGTACGAGTATATTTATCGCGACTAGGAAGAGAAACAGAGTTATCTGGTAATAGGTAAACTTTTCAACCATGCATTAGAACACCTAAACAGTCCGAAAAAATAATAAATTCCGAACAAAGTACATCTACGACGACGATATATAGATATAGCATGTGCAAAGATAAAAATCACAGTTCGTTTCAAGGTTGATGATTTTATTAAGCTAATTTTAAAAAATGCAACGAAAGTAAACATCGTTACATACCCTGTTCGTTAGTTGGTTAGTAAAAAAAAAAAAAAAATACACACAACTGGACTAAAACGAGTAAAGTAAACACTCGTAGTAAGCCATCTTTTTATGGTAAAATCTGGTAAATATGTAAATATACTCGTACTCTCGTATAAATGTATGCATGCTCATCGTACATAAAAAATTATAAGTACCATATGTACACACAAATACATATCGCGAATTGATAAAATACTCGAGTTTTATACGAAATAATAACGTGCGAGGAGTTAATTTTAGACTTTAGATAAGAATTTGACGGACAAAGAAACCGATGCGGAGAGGGGACGAAATTTTCAACGGTTTAGAAAAATACGAATAATCGAGAAAAAAAAAACAAATTCAAGTGGGTGTTGCAAAATGATAATTTTTGATACACAAACACCTCACATCGTCAGGTGAGATTTCAGATTTCAGATAAAAATTTCGTAAATTGTATTAATACGGAAGAGGGGAAGAATACGAGAGAGAAAATAGGTGCTTCAATTACCTAATTGAAAAATAAGCTCAAAAATCGATACGTTTATTAGAAATTTCGCAGAAAAATCAAACAAATTACAAAATACCTACAGGGTGTCCTAAAAAAAAAATTTTTTGAAGAATAAACTCACATAAGTGATATACGTAGACAGGTAGGAAATGAAAAGTAATACTTGATAGATATTTTGATGAGTCGAGTCAGGTTCATAGATTGAATATGATCAATTATTTGATACGCAATAATCGGCCAGAATTTTCAATTGAATAATCGATCGCATTAATTGATTGTTTACCTAATTATAATTCATACGAGTACATAATCGAATAATCGACTGATGATAATCTTGGACTTGAGCCTAAAGCTCCCTCTCTCCCTTCAATTATTTTGCCAGTGGTCTAATTTTTGAAACGTTGTGTCAACATTTTGTTCTGAAAAATACAAGAAACAAAATTTCCAACCAAAAAAAAAAAAAATAGAATTTTGCAAATGCGCCAAAATTTTGAGCAAAATGGTAAGGAAGGGGGGGGGGAGAAGCTCTAACTTTTTAAAGGGGAAAAATTCAAACCGATTTTCATATTAAATTTCAAACGATCGCGAATAGCGTAAATTCTTTTTAAAAATGGCGAAGGGGAAGAGGGAGGGAGGTAGCTGGTAAGTATACCTAGTCCTTATAAGTAGGTACTGATACTTTTGAAAGAGTTTTACGATTTTTTTCTCGCTCCTATTCCAACTGTGGTGTATCTTGAATTTTCCTCAACCAAAAAATCAAGTAATGCTGAGAGCCCCCCCCCCTACCAAAATTGAAAAAATCAAATAATATCAATCAAAATTTCTTATTTGTTAAAATAACTTTTCTTTTCGAGAAAAATCCACCCTAGATGCCTCATACAATGCTGATTCATCTTCTTGTAAACAAAGGTATGCAAAATTTAAAAAAAAAATATATATCTAAAATAAAAGAGAAGTAGGTAAACTTTTTTTCAAGTTTTCAAATATCAGGAAAAAAAACTTACTCAGCACTTTTGTAATTCTTCCTCCTTCTCCTCACTCCCAACCAACCACGTTGAAAAAAATTTAAAAAAATTGAATGAAATATTTTTTCAACAATTTTCAATTCTTGTGTTCGAATTGCTCCAAATGATTTTTTCAAGAATCCTTCCCCCCCCTTTCTCCATTTTTTCAATCTTTTGAGAGCTCCCAGAGTTGAAAAACAAAATAAAATGAAATTAAAGGAATTCTAAAAAAAAGTGCGAAGTGGGAGGGGGAAGGGGAACTTGAAAAGGAGGTACGAGTACTTTGGAAAAATTCTGTCATAAAAAGTGAAAAATTTGATAACATGTTCATTGGCTTTTCGTTTCTTTCTTTCTTTCTTTCTTTTATTTTTTCGATTTTGGGCAGGGAAACTAGCACCATTTAGAAGACTGAGGGAGTTTTTTTTTCGATTCATTAGGAAGATTTTCATTCTAAAAATTGAAAACTGGTTTACTGCGTTATTCAAAAAAAATTCCAACTTTGAGGGGATTTCCAGCGCTACTTTTGAAATAATGAAATAATGGGAAAATCATTTAAAAATTTGACCAATTTGGAGGTGGCAGCTCAAAAAATTGAAATTTTAAAAAAACTCTTTGTATAGATACAAATTTTGCTCCACTCTTGGAATTTTTTGGTAAAAATGAAAAAAAACACGATTTTGATCATTTTTTAAAAGGATTTTTATCTACTTAATTTATTGGGCAAGTATTGCTTCAAATGAGATTTTCATAAAAACTGAAATAATGGAGCAGATTTCGAGGGACAATTTTAGTTTGAAATTTTTTTCCGAGGACCTTGACTGTTTTTTTTTTTTTTTTTGCAGGACATATATTAGAATTTTAGAGGAGGATGAGTTGACCTGAGGAGAAGAGAGGTAAAATAATGATTCCATTCTCTGACTATTTTGGATAGAAAATTCGGACAGAACACTCTTTGTAGATACAAATTTTGCTCCACTTTTGGAATTTTTCGGTGAAAATGAAAAAAACACGATTTCGATCATTTTTTTAAAGGATTTTTATCTGGCAAGTATTGCTTCAAATGAGATTTTCATGCGAGCTGAAATTATGGAGCAGACTTCGAGGGACAATTTTTTTCCGGAGACCTTACGAAGTGATTTTTTTTTTTAATTTGAAAATTGAGGAGGCAAACTTTCTGAAAAAAGGAAGGTGATATGAAAAATTGGCACAGTAGCTAAATTTTTTCGTGTCTACATATAATAAGAATGAATCATGAAATCGCTTTCATCAGTTCAATCGAATGGAATGTACCTACAATAATTAATGAGACCTCACTCAACTTTTAAAATACATACGAGTAATTTTTTGAAAAATTCAAAAAAGTGATATGTACTTTTGAGAACTCCTGAAAAAAATACTAGTAAAAAATTACTGCCAACAATATTTTTATACTTACAAGAATATTTATCCACTGAAATAATAATTTCAAACAGGTATATCAGCCTATTGTATCATGTACTTGGCAATTTTTTTCAAAAAATAATTTGAAAATGGAAATTTTGACCCCGAGGTGCTGAGTTTTGCAAATTTGAAAATAAAAACAATCTGGCACTTCTCATATATCCTTACTACTGAAAAAAACCTGCGAAAACACCATTTTGTCCGAATTCTCTCCTAATTTCATTTTACCAAAATTTTTAAATATAAAGTAACACTCAGCCTATTTTTTTCCCTTCGGCTGTACTATGGTAATGTTATTCAAATTTAGGAATTAATATCTAGTTTATTGACATTGTAGAAAAATCGATTGAAATTAATGTTTCTTCAGAAGTTTGGAAATCTAAAAAATTACATTTTTTTATGAATTTGCGTTTGAGAAAAAAGACATTACTTTGAAAAAATTACTTTTTAAAATAAATTCACAAAAATCATAAAAAGTCTTATTTCTTTTGCATAAATAATATAGAGAACGACATAATGAAGATTCATTTTGAAAATTTACGATTTTTGAACATTCGAATCCTCCAAGTCTTCCATACCACATATTATTGTTATGGATACGGATCTAAGGAATGATTATTTCATGAAACAGAATCAATTACTCATAGATGCATCAATATAATACTTTAGGAACCCCTTCTTTACCAAAACGCAAAAGATCGACAGCCAAAGGAAAAACGTAAGACGCATCAATAAGATACCTATACAAAACATAACGACGTAAATGTTTTCAATTTGAAAAAAAATAAAAATACCAAAATGTAAATACATGTAAAGATAATTAACAACGACTTCGAATAAATAAACACATCAAGAGCGAGAAAGTAAATAAATAGGTATCTAAATCCCGAATCCGAATACTGCTATCTTGGTTCAATTTCAAAATAAGCCCATTAAGATTACTTTCGACTTCGACGACGCGAATGTATCGATGAAGAAATACAAGTTTTTGAGACGTCAAATTTTCAGATAGCAAATAAGGGAAGATTTTAATATGTAAATTCAACATTTCTATTATTCTGCTTGAAATAACTTCGTACAAATACATTAGTCAAAGCTCATTAACCTCACTGAGAAACAACTGGCGATAATTACTCGTATGTACATTGGAGAAAACTCATTTGCAAACATTTAAACTTCAACGTTGAAAAAATCAAGCACGTTTTTTGGTTGGTAGTTCACTAATTCTCGATGTATGTAATTTCGTATACTTGACAAGAAAGAAAATTTGAGAAAATTTTGTACCTAATACGTCGTCCTTCAAACAAACCAGTTTTTCTTTCGTTTATAGTACGACAATTTTTCTAATTGCGCATACCGAATTGAGTACAATGTTGCATTGCTGCGTTGCAGTTTTTCTTCCTCTTTCCCCTTTATTCTTCTGTTACAGTTCACTTCGAAGAAATATGCTATTTACACAAGGTTATAATTCGAAAAGTACGTTAACTTCGTATGCAACTTGATTAGTGCTAGGAGTCTTATTTTTTTTTCAATGCGCCTTTCTCGGCATATATTGAATTTTTTTTACTATATTTGGAGCTCATTAAACTAATTAAATGACCAGATATGAAGAAAGATCTGACTAGGATAAGAGGAATTTTAAAATAATCAAATTTGGGTTCGACATCTAGAATCGTGTGAAAATTCAAATCTAGATTATTAGAACAAAGTGTAGACTCGAGATTCATACGATATCCCAAATCATCCACTCTAAAACCTGTTTTTAAAAAATCACTGTGCCAAGGACGAATATAGCACCCCTTTTCTTTCTAGTCTACATAATGCAACTAAATCTGCCTCTCCCTCCGAGAGCACCCTATTTTTCTAATCTACCATATTATATGTACCTATCCTAAAATACAACATCACAATTCGTAATATTCTAGTTATACTTCTAAACTTACCGATATTGCGATTCTATTACTTACTTAAAAAACTACGAGTAGGTAGTGTTAATAGAGAGCGAGAAGCGGACACGGGCGCGGCGACAAGCGGTTTTTTGGATAGTAATGTCAAATCTTTTACACGCGCATACATAGAATAGGTGTCGAAAGATTGAATAGTACGTAGTACGTGAGAGTTCAGAGATGGAGAAAGAGAGATCATATCGACTGTGTCTAGTTACTGTTACCAAAACACATTTACGAGACAGTATGGAATTTGGTCCAAGTGATATCCAAAAAATTAATGTATCATTACCTAATTTATTGAGCCCAGGGGTGAATTAACCTCACGTACGTGGGGTGAACCCGAACGTAATTTAAAGTACACGTCATTATGACAGGTTGGCTGAAATTCTATAGTTGGAATTTTATTTTCAATTTGCGAAGAATTTGAAAATAATGGAAAAATATTTCACCTCACACAGCAAAAACAAGTCTTCAAAACTACCTGCGAAAAAATCCCTTTCAAAGAGTCTCTCCATAAATTCTTCATTTTGAAAAAAAAAAAAACTTGAATGGGGTTGACACAAAAGGGTCAAATCCAAAAAATTGGCAAATATTCGAAATCAATGACCTTGAATTAGAGGGGATCAATACTTATATCATGCAATCGCCTCCCCCTCCACTAATTGACAATTTTTCCATCTTTCTTTCCAAAATTGGAAACTGCAAGGGCACTGAGGGGTCACATCTAAAAAATAATTGGACATTCGAATTCAGCATCCTCAAATCTGACAAAATTCTTGTCACAAGTAATTTCCAGTTTATTGCTGTTTGTGTGTTTGACCTCAAATTTGAGGGCTAAGCAGACGGATCAAAAAATGAGCATGGTTAGACCACTTTAATTTTGATTTATTTATGGTTTCAACCATAAATTTGGCCTTGTCGATTTTTCCAATCAGAGTTTTTTTTTTGTTAATTTAGACTAAAATTTGTATATGCATCCCCTAAGAATGTTAGATCCCAGTTTGAAAATTAGTTCGTTGAAAAAAAAAATCAAAAGCCTTTTCAATATGTTTTTATCAATTTTGTGGGTGGTTATTTTCACGGTTCTTCGATTTTGTTCAAATGATAGGACATGGAGGGTCATTGAAAATCAATTTATAAATACTCAATGGATGTTGAGACTCCATTTTGGAAATCAATTTTGAAAAAAAAAACAGAATAAAAAATGGTCCTGAATATAATTTCTTCAATTTTTTGATTTTTTAAGAAACGAGCTTCAACTTTTGTGTTCTTAAAACTTTTTTTTATATGTACACTTTTATAAAAATTTGGGATGCATTGAGTCAGTAGGGGTGTTGAGATCCCATTTTAAAAATCAGTTTGATTAAACAAATAATTTATGAAGGTTTTCTCTTCGCTGCAATTTTTCAATTTTCTAAACAGTAGCTCTCGTCAATCATTCTATTTTTCATTTTTCTTTCAAAATTTCGAAAAAAATCTGAGTCTCTGTGTCCTTGAACAGTTTTGAGATTCCATCTTAAAAATCAGTTTATTAAAAAATTTTGATTTCTTTCAGTACCATAAAGCTCGAAATTTGATGCTCATTGTTTCCTCCATTTATAGTGTTAAGATTTCATTTTGAAAAGAGTTTCAAAAAAATAGGAAGTAAAAAATGGTCTTCATTATGTATAATTATCTGATTTTTCTCTAAATGGCGGTCTCAACTTTTGTATTCTCGGATTTTTAAAAAAATTTCAATCGAAATTTGATTCTCTTCCGTCCACTAAAAGTTTTGAGATAGTTATACTTGTAATTTTAAAAATCGATAAAAAAAGAGAATGAAAATAAAGGGTCTTTACTGTTATTTTTTTCAATTTTCTAGACAGTAGCCTTCAATTTTTCTATTCGTTGATTTTTTTGAAGTTTTGATTAAAATTCAAGTCTTTAGTAGAGTTTGCTAGGTTAGGACATGGTATCTGACGGATTTTTTTTGTTGAAAAAAATCACTACTTATTTCATTACCTAGCTCATTTCAAAGCCAATTTTCAGAAAGATCTCCTTCTCCGCACAAACTACCCCTCCCCCCACACACCAAAAAAATCAACAAAGTAAAATTTATCATAGGAAAATTTTGAAAAAATTGAAATTGAAAGAAAATTTGTAACCATAGTAAGTATTTTTAATTTCAATAAAAATCATAAAAAAAACAATAAAAATGAACACTTTAGGTAATGAATTATTTAATTTCTTCACTAACTATTTTTTTGACTAAATTCACTACTTCGTCACTACTTTCACTACCCATTTTTAAAATCACTACTTTTTCACTACTTTTACAAACTGTTAGACACCCTGTAGGATGATCGAGACCCCATTTTTAAAATCGGTCCATTCAACAAAAAAAAAATATATAAAAAAGAATCCTCACTAATTTTTTTTGATTTTCTGAATGGTTATTTTCATAATTTTTTCAATTTTTTCCCCCCTTCAAACGTGTCACAAGTCATTTTCAATTTTTTAACCTCAACTTTGAGTGCACGGGGAGCGGGGGAAGGGGCACAGAAGTCGCATCGAAAAAGTAAGCCAGTAATATTCAAACTGAGCTTTTTAAATTTCAATCACTGATTTTGAATTTCATATTTGAGTAAAAAGAGCAAACAAGTTCGACCACTCTTGAAATTTATGGGACTTCAAACTTTGGCAGCTTTGTAAAGTAGATCATCGAAAAAAAACTCATTTTTGGTTAGAAACAAGAACAACTGGTATTTAAAAAAAAAAAAAAGGCGAAATCAAAGTGTTTCAGATCGGACTTTATTTTTGAATGAGTCAAGAATTATGGAATTTGTTCAGATGTAGGTAACTTTTGATACTATTTTCTATTTTCAAAAATACAGCTTTCAAGATGAAAATTTTCCCTAATGGTCAAATTGAAAAAAAAAAACATCATACAGACATATAATTATGATAAACATTGACTGGTATATTTCTGAATATGCTGAACTCGAATTTAATCTTAATTTTTTTTTTCTTCATTAAGTTCACTCTGAGGCAAAATTTCCCCTTCCCTCTCCTCCCTCGAGAGTCGAAATTTTAAAAATGTTCGTGATAGTGTGCCACATCGATTAGTACATACCTTCTCAAGGACGCTGAACACAAATATGACAGTTGTTTTCTAATTAGATTTCACTTTTAACCCCTCTTCGTGATTAAAATTTGAAAAAAATCATCTCATAAAATATGCTACATGAAAATATGTACCACATTTTTGATTATGCACTACGCGGCCCTGCCTCTAATTGCGATTATTTTATTCCTATTGTGCCCAGTTACGACTATTCTTACATTTTTACTCAATTTTTCGAATCCTAATTCCATTCCAGTGCTATTTTTCGCCTTATTTATTCAAAAATTGGGCATTTTTTGATGAAAAATTACGTTCGAGTTCACCTACCATCCGCCTGGGCTTTCAAATACTTCGCGTGCATCGCGATCAGCAAAAAGGTTGTACATTATTTGGAAAAAATTAAGATACATACCGATTGATTATATATTCCTCGGACACATTGGTAAGTAGTTAATTTATGACCGTTTTTAGCATTATCCAACTGTAACCTGGTCTTCACAAACCATATCGGATTAGTTAAGGAACTCGCTGAGAAGCCTGAAAAACAAATCAAAACAAAACAAAACCCATATAAAATTTGCATAATTTCGAGAAATACACAGTACATTCAGATATTATTATAAACTACAATAGGTAAGTAAGTTCGTATTCGTTGAAATTGTACGTATGATCTGATGATTCAGCATAGTCCTACTTTCTAGCCCCCCTCTCCTCCTCTGGCTATTCCACAATCTCCACATCAAATCCATTTTTTTTCTTCTACGCCGTATTTACTATTTTACCACAAATTACCTCCACGTAACGTATCGTACGACGACTGGTGACTGGTGCAGAAAACACCAACAACAAACAAACAAACAACATAGTAAACACGACGAGCCGACTACGACTAGAGCAATTTTATCATCAGGAAAAAAAAATTTTCATCGTTGAATCGACTATTCGTATAGCATACCAACGCAATAAGACAACAAGCTGTATAGTGTACAATACACATACACAATTCACATGGGTTCTTTCTGTCTCTCTCTCGAGGCAGTGTTTTTAATCAACAACAATAAATATCTATTGTCGCGAATAATTAGGGTAAAGAAGAATAAATCGAGAGACCAGGAAGGACAATGCGGAGGGGGGGAAATGATCACAAAATTAAACTCGTCTGCGCTATTTATAGGAGAACCCAGGCGTACAAATACAACAACGCTTCACGTTCGTGTATTCGTACAATAATTTCATCGGGTTCGTAAATAATTCGACCTTGAAGGTAAATCAAATGATTAATGCGAACTTTAAACATACTCGGACATGCAATTTGCCTTCTCATTTCAACTGGTTGCATACGTAAGCCTATATTAGTGTACTTAGCAGAGTGATGGAAGCAAAGTTGAGCTTATGGCGAGTTCATCGTGATATTTTCACGCTGCGAGAGAATCATGAAACTCCTAAACTTCTCAAGAATCATGCTTTCATCCACCTGTATCTGGGCAATTTGACCTTGCAGCAAGAGCTACCAAACATATCTAACGATATGAAGACTCGAGAGACCGACACATGCGTACAAAAAGCACTCGTACCTAGCAAAGAAGAGGCTTGGCTTTGGCTTGGGTCGTTGATGATGAGACGCAGACTAAAAAGTAACATCGTACATCGTAAATACGAAACGTTGCCAAATAAACGCGAAAATAAAAAATAAATACACTCCGCGTACGTATGTACATCTCGTACATCGACATACGTTCCTCTCTTCAGCTGCTCATTCGGGTTTAATTCAGTATGTCATCGTTGTTGTAGACTATCATCGCGACTTATCAGACGAGCAGATCTCGATTGATTAAATTAAAACACGATCTTTCACGCTTCGGCTGTTTCTGCTTCCTTTAATGCTTTGAAAATCGAAAACCGAAACTTCAAGATATTTTAAACGTATTTAAACCCCCCCTCCCTCCCTCTCACCTGAAGAAAGACTTTCCCAAAAGCTCGCGAAAGCTCCTTCGAGTAAAAATGATGGGATTTTTCATTTTTTTTTGTTTTTTGCGCATACCAGACGAACCGTACGTCGTTCTAGCCAAAATTTGATAACATGATGACACTTTAATGATAGGAAAATGAATTCTCTATAACTTCTGTCGTATGCAATTTTGCTTTAAAACACTTCGTTGTCGATAAAATTCAATTTTGGCTACTTTGATAAGTTATTCTGCCAAAGAGATAATATTGTCTACCACCAAATAATTCTAAAATGGAGTTCGTCATTCAATTTTTGAAAAACTGAGCCACAAGTTTCCCTTCCTACCTCACCCCATAACCCAAGATTTGACGATGACTGAAACTGAATGTCATGGTACAAAATGAGTCAATTCATTAGCTCGTTTGAAACCATGCTTGAAAGAAAGAGCTATACTCACTACTCTGACTTCAAAAGCAAAACAGCTCGAAAACAAAGCATTTCTGAGACAAAATTGCATAGAAAAAAATATTGTATATTTTTATTTGAAAGAGTTTCATTGAGCTTTCATATAAATTCCTTTTTTTTTGGTGCTAAAAAAATCTCATCGGATTTGGCTTTGTTTCAGAATGACCAGTCTTGGAAAAAAAATAATCAGAGATACCACCATAATGAAGACAAGGCTCATACCTACTCAATTTTTTCCAAAAAAGAAGTAACTTTAATAACCAAAAAAGTTCAAAAAAGTAACCAAAAACGTTACAAGACACAAGCAAAACATTTTAATGTAAAAAAAATGCACAAAAAACCCAGAACATTCATTATAAGATGTTAAAAATGACTTTTAGTCAATTATTGGCAAAAAATGACGTGTTTCCAAATTTTCGACATTTAAGTGAGAATTTTGGCAATTGTGGCAAAAAAGTGAGACATTGGAGCAATTTTTGAAAAAAAGTGAGACTTTTGGAAATTTTTGGCATTTTTGAGAAGAAACTAGCAAAAAGTATACTTCTTGGTTAATTTCTGTTGAAAAAGTGACTTTTTGCCAGTTTTTGACAAAAGTGACGTTTTTGTAAACTTTTGGAAAAAGTGAATTTTTTGTAAATTTTTGAAAAAAGTGACTTTATTGCAACTTTTTGAAAAACTGACTGCAATTTTTTGAAAAAATGAACTTTTTTTGCAATTTTTTGGAAAAAGTGACTTTTTTGCAACTGTTTAAAAAAGTGAATTTTTTGCAATTTTTTGAAAAAAAGTTGCTCTTCTGTAAATTTTTTAAAAAATGACATTTTTGCAACTTTTTGAAAAAAGTGGCTTTGTAATTTTTTGAAAACAATGACTTTTTTTGCAACTTTTTAGAAGTGAATTTTTTGCAAGTTTTTTTTAAAAAAAAAGTGGGTTTTCTGTAATTTTTTAAAAAAATGACATTTTTGCAACTTTTTGAAAAAAGTGACTGCAATTTTTTGGAAAAAGTGACTTTTTTGCAACTGTTTAAAAAAAGTGACTTTTTTGCAACTGTTTAAAAAAAGTAAATTTTTTGCAATTTTTTGAAAAAAAGTTGCTTTTTTGTAATTTTTCGAAAACAATGACTTTTTTTGCAACCTTTTAGAAGTGAATTTTTTGCAAGTTTTGAAAAACAGTGGCTTTTCTGTAATTTTTTCAAAAAATGACATTTTTGCAACTTTTTTGAAAAATGGACATTTTTGCAATTTTTTGAAAAAAGTGACTGCCATTTTTTGGAAAAGTGACTTTTTTGCAACTGTTTAAAAAAAGTGACTTTTTTGCAACTGTTTAAAAAAAGTAAATTTTTTGCAATTTTTTGAAAAAAAGTTGCTTTTTTGTAATTTTTCGAAAACAATGACTTTTTTTGCAACCTTTTAGAAGTAAATTTTTTGCAAGTTTTGAAAAACAGTGGCTTTTCTGTAATTTTTTTAAAAAATGACATTTTTGCAACTTTTTTGAAAAATGGACATTTTTGCAATTTTTTGAAAAAAGTGACTGCCATTTTTTGGAAAAAGTGACTTTTTTGCAACTGTTTAAAAAAAGTGACTTTTTTGCAACTGTTTAAAAAAAGTGACTTTTTTGCAACTGTTTGAAAAAAGTAAATTTTTTGCAATTTTTTGAAAAAAAGTTGCTTTTTTGTAATTTTTCGAAAACAATGACTTTTTTTGCAACCTTTTAGAAGTAAATTTTTTGCAAGTTTTGAAAAACAGTGGCTTTTCTGTAATTTTTTTAAAAAATGACATTTTTGCAACTTTTTTGAAAAATGGACATTTTTGCAATTTTTTGAAAAAAGTGACTGCCATTTTTTGGAAAAAGTGACTTTTTTGCAACTGTTAAAAAAAGTGAATTTTTTGAAAAAAAGTTGCTTTTCTGTAATTTTTTGAAAACAATGTTTTTTTTTGCAACTTTTTAGAAGTGAATTTTTTGCAAGTTTTGAAAGAAGTGAATTTTTTGCAAGTTTTGAAAAAAAGTGGCTTTGCTGTAATTTTTTTTAAAAAGTGACATTTTTGCAACTTTTTAAAAAAATTACATTTTTGCAACTTTTTGGAGAAAAGTGACAGTTGTGCAACTTTTTGAAAAAAAGTTGCCATTTTTTGGAAAACGTAAGTACAAACGAAAAACCTGATTTTTATGTAATTTTTAGAAAAAAGTGAGGCATTGGAAAAGTTTTGTGAACAAGCGACAATTTTTAGCAATTTTCAACAAGAAATGTTTCTCTTTGTTTCGTTTGGACATTTATTGCATCCCCCCCTAAATTTCTAAAAAGTTGTGGAAATGAGTATATATTACACATGTGACCCTGGTCTAAAACTAGGGGCCACAAGTCGGTTTTTTAATTTTCGATTTTTTGGCCATTTTGAAAACTAGACATCGTAAGGAGTCCAATAAAACCAATCCCAGCCTCAAATGTCATAATATTTATATCTTTTTTCATTTTTTGAAATCGCAGGATTGAAAAACAAGTTTTTGTTAAAAACACATTTAAAAAAAAAACATGAAAACTGACCAATTTTTTTCAAAAAGAATTTTTCGAGTCCACAAACGCTAACTTCAAATCCGCTTTTAACACACTTTTCTGCCAAATTACGTGTTGTGCCTTAACACATGATAGTTCACATGTCAAACAACCAAAATCCGCGAAAAAACGATTTTTCAAAATGTCGACCTCGTATTTTCACATTTTTGCCTCTCCTGTTGAAAAAAAAAATTTCCACTTATGACCCCTTTTGTCAAATCAGGTCACATACAAATATGTAAAATCAATTTCAAAATTCAAAGAACTCAACTTTTGCAAAACGTTTCGACTCCAACGTTTCCATTTTTCGAGATTTTTTTGCAGAAGGGGAGAGAGTAATATTCAAGGAAAAACTTGATTATTCTACATTTTTGCAAACCAGCCCCTTTGCTCCAAAATCATACGTTTATAGGAATTTTTCAAACAAAAATTACCACCTCTCGCGTACAATTCAGAAAAAATGACAATTTTTAAGCTCCCTCCTCATTTTTTCAAGTTTATATTTTGGTTCATCCAAAGTCCGTAGAGAAATGTACTCCATTCAGCCATTTATTTTCGAATACCTACCTAAAACAATGACTGTGATGATTGGGAAGAGAAATACGCACGACACGATATGTTTTTCACTATATTTCCCCTCAATTTTCACCAAACTGCATGAGATAGTTCGAGTGTCCCTTCAAGAGTTTTTTGCGTAGCGAGAAAAACCTGATGAACTTTTACAAGATTTTTTACTTAGGAAAAAATGTTGAAAATTTTAATCATCCAGTAAGTACAAAGCAGGTAGGTAGGCATGTATTTCAAAAAAAAAAAAAAAAAAAAAGTGTTTACTGGAGATTATTTGTAAAGTGGAGCAAACACGAGGGGAGAGGGAAGGTTAAACTACATACGACTGATTGAATCATCATTTTCTAAACTGACTGCTTACACGAAGTTCTCGCAGAAATTAATAAATTACACGATCCGAGCGATCAAATGTCTCTTAATGAAGCCACAATGAAAAGTATCAAGTATCACTTCACTAGTTCATCGAATAACCACCAATCAATTACCATCAGCAATAATAATAACAATTCGCAAGAATGAAAAAATTCAAGAATGAAATGAATTCGTGACCGATTACTCGTACCTTATAGTATACGATTATTATCTATTTATTTACATATGCAATTGAGATTACAAAATAATTATAAAAGTATATCTCTGCATAGGTGTTAAATTTCGTACAGCTCAAGTATCAACATTACTTTCCACAACCTTATCGAATGATAACATCGTTCAAAACAGATCATTCGTAGAATTATTTTTATTCTTCTTTTTATACACCTATAGATTAAGTTACAAAGTTATGTGAACGAATTCCACATGTGAGTGACTTGACCAGACAGAAGTTCAACAGCTCAATTACATCTAGAATGTAATGTGAAGTTTAACGAAAAAACTTGATAAAAAAAATTGCAACAATGTTCCGGTAAATTAGCGTTAATTTTTTTCGGAATTTTGTGTAGATTGATAAGACGATAGATAACGAGGAACGATTGATTTAAAAAAAAAGAATCGTCGAAAAATTGACATTTTAAAGGATTACCGTTTGCTTAAGGTGTAATCGATGGTTCCTTTTTACGTAGGTACCTTTTTATGTAAATATTTAACCGACGGATGAAAACGACAGCTAAGGCGCCAAACAACAATTTTTTTGGCAATAAGGACGATTGAGAGATGGTTAAATATAAATTTTTCCGGCGTTTCTTTTTTCTCAGAATATTGATCGACAAGTTGGACAAATAGAAAACCCTATAGAAGAAATAATGATATGAAAATAATCCAAAAGGAAAGCTCTTATTATACATTTTGAAGGAAGGAGAAAGGGAATGTTTTTGGACAATTTTTCTTAAATGCAAGAAAATTGTAAAAAATCTTTTTGAAAACGGTTTTTAACTAGTTAGCAATCAATTTTTGAACTAATTTTCGATTTCAAATAGAAGAAAAAAATTAGCCATATTAATTTTAATATATCAGTCAAATTAAAAAAATTCCCCAACATTCTCAAATTACCAATACCCGATAATTTCAACGTGTCACTGACATTTTCAAAAGGGCAAACAATTAATCGCGTCGACGACGAGTAGTCTAGATAAAAAAAGAGTTCATTTTCGTTCGACTCGACTATTTTCCACTTTAATTATCTAATACCCTCGACAGGGGGCCCGAAACAGGAGCCATGATAAGATAACCGTTTTCTACCGCAGCCAGGTAAGTATCCGATTACACAGTCAAACACTCGTGATATTTACCTATACTCGAGGTTGCGAGCATATATTTGGCCATTTTTGACATAATTATCATAATTTCACGTTTCGTATAATCGTTCAGCGGTAATAGATTAATGGGAGATTAACGTATCAATTTTTTTTCCTTCATTCTTGATCGCGTCGACATCGACAAAATTAAAATTAATTGAAAAACTACACGAGCACCGTTTAGGTACATAGAATCGTATCAGAGACTCTCGAGATAACTGATACACACGTCACTAAAATTTTGTTCCAATTTATCTATCAATTGGCGATGAGCTTGAAAACATGTACTCGTACGATCGATTCGGCGAAGAAATTGAAGAAAAAAATTTTTCCAACGAGTAAAAGTGAAAAAAACAATGACGCGGCTGACGCAGCACATACTCTCGGTTCTCTTGTCTCTCTCTCTCTCTCTTGCTTAGTGCTGTCTATTTTCAAATTTAGTCATCCGGCGTTCGATAATCTAATAAAATTGGCAACTTTCCCATTGAGCGCCGGCCGGTGTACATTTGTGAGTAACTAACTGTACATAATGCATTACATGCACGTCTTTTTCCTCCTCTTCGCATCCGTTTACTAGTTTCATAAATTCAATAAATTGGGATTTTGATTTCAAACCCTACAAGTGAATTATAATCAGGGTAGCTTTGTGTGATTCGAAACGAAATAAAAAATAATATGTACTATTAATGGGAAGCTTACGATTCTCGAAAAATATCATCAAATTATTCAGGAATTAGAAAGAATTAAATATAAATCAAAATCAAACTCCACTGGTTGAAAATTGCATGCTTTACAACTTTGTTTCTTTTTTGAGATGATGATCAAATTTTCCAAAGAATGTAATCAATTCACGGAAGTTGGACTTTTCAATTTTTTTTTCAAACGCAATCTCCTCTCTGTACAAGAAAATGAATCTCGTTTCATTGGTAAAAAAAATTAAACCCTCTACAATTTCGTTTCTATTGATTTTTTCCTCAAGGTTCTTTATGTTTTCCTTCGAAATATTTTTTTTATTTAAAATTTTTTTTTTGAAAATGAAACGAAATTTTAGTTAATAAAATGTTTTACCAGCGCAGAATGATCAGATTTTCTCTTGGAAGCTTTTCGAACATTTTGAGTAAAAATTAGAAAGCTCAACTTCTCTGATCAAATAAATCTTTTCATAGGCCATTGTGGTCAATTTAATCTGGTTTTGACGAATTTTGAACCTGCGAGAATCACTTATGGAAACAAAATAATCTATCACGATTACTCCAAACGTTATTGAAGAGTTGGTAGCTTCCTAATTACAGATTTTTTTTTTTTGGTTCCTGCTTCATAAAGTAGGTACATGGTTGGTTGTTATGAGAAAAAATCCCCCCCCCCTCAATGTGAGCCACTAATCCTAAAAGCCCTCCAAATTTGAAAAAAATCAAACGTTAACACTACTTCATAAATAAAAATGATATTAAAACATTTTCAATCTCTATGCATCAGAATCATTAAAAATAAGTTCTTTTCAAGAAAAAATTACCACTAGTCTCCCAGGCAATTCGGCCTCTTCCCTGTTCAAAGTCCTCCAAAAATTTGAAAAATCAATTTAAAAATTCTCGAGATGTCCACTTTAAAATTAGCTCAAATGTGGATGAATTAGCAAAACCGGTCGAGATCTCGAAAAAAAGCCACGAAGAAATCCGAAAAATCTGCGGAAATAGAGAATTAGAATGGCCCAAAACTGCAAGAATCGCATCCGGAGATGCTCATATTAATTTCAGAACTCCGAAAACAATTACTTTTATATTCTAAAAAATGTACTAAATTCGAAAAATCAATCAGACAGCTGAAATTTTGGTTATTGAGGTCATTCCAAAACTCACGGTCTCATTAAAAGCTTGAGTGGTTCTCTTGTTAGAGTTGTTAAGGGGAAAATGAAAAAATGGGAAATTATTTTCTCATAATACATATTTACCAATCACTTTAGAGAGTGAGAGCACGAAAAAACTCATCATTCAAAATAAGAATCATCCTACACCTTCCATAATCCACATCCCACTGTTTCAAAATTCATCAAAACTCGTTAAAATGTTTGAATTTTCGAAATGACATCATTTTGTCAAAAAAATTAATTAAATTTCATCCATCATTTTTCAGCGATTTCCCATCCTAATTCTCTGAATAAAACCAAGGTAAATTAAAATAACTGGAAAGCATGGTTAAATGATGACATTTTATAGAATTCGCCAATTTTTAAAAAGTCTGATGTCAGAAAGTCAACAGATTTTTTTTCCGAGTTTTCAAAAGTCAACCTCGCGATGATAGATCGACCGATTTTATCCGTTTTTAAAAGTCTGAAACCCCCCCCCCTTCCAAAAAAATAACAAAGTCGAATTTTTCACGGGAAAATTTTGAAATTGGAATGAAATAAAAAAGTACGTAGGTTTCAATTTCATCGAAAAGCAAAAACGAACTTTTTTTACAATGATTTGAAGGTTTTTGTTGCGAGTTTGAATTGTTTCATTTTTTCACTACCTTTTTCATTAAATTCACTACTTTTTTTACTACTTTCGGTATCTGTTAGATACCCTGACAAATCAACATTTTAGGTCATTTTTACCCCCCCCCCCCTCCCCTCAATATAAGAGTTCCTCAATAAAGAATTTAAATTCTTGAAATTTCAAAAAACATCATAAAGCTCGAAGTTCATTTTTCTTATCTGCAGAAGTTCCCAAAATTAGTGATTTCCTTTAAAAATTTATGATTTTGGAATTTAAGAAGTGACCATTTGAATTCAAAAAATTGAAGGAAGATGAGAATTTAAAACGTTTGAATAGGTACTTGATCTCCAATTTTTTTCAAACACTGATTTTTTGTGGGGAGGGAGGGGAGAAGCATTCACTTGAAAATCTGAAATTTTCCCACGTACTATTGCTCGGGTTCAAAAAAAAAACAAAAAAAAACACTGAAATTCCAAACTTGAAAAATTTGTTTTTTCAAATATTCATCTAATAATAATATAGGTAGGTATAGAAAAAAATCCTCAACCAAAAAAATACCAACTTGGAAAAAAGCACAGTACCAACTGCCAAATAAGAAAATAATTTAAATCGAACACAAACAGTTCTGAAAATTAACATAAACATCGACGTTACAAATTGATTTTCTGGAATAAAGCCACAACAGAAACAAATTATGTACCCACGAGAGAAAATTCTTCGAGTTTTAAAAACACGAACAACCTGGATAGAATAACCCCCCCCCTGCTCCTCCCACATTATATTTCACGTATTATTAATTCAAAACACTCGAACTCAAAATTCCCTAAATTTTATCAAATCTTGAAATAAAAAATGAAAAGTGTTATTGCAAAAGAAGGAAGACTCGCAATGAATTCAAAGAATCGCAGACTGGAGACAGAACAGCCCGAAAACCCCAAGCCTTCTATTTATATTGAGGAAAAAAATCACCATCTAAATGAACAGTTCAATCCTAAAACGATTTTTCGACCCTGATTTATATTACTCTCTCAATGGCTCATAAATACCACAAATATCATACTGTAATCCTTCAAACAGAAGAAAAAAAACCATTAGACTGTGACCAGCCCCAGTAACCATGGAAAAAAAACTACATAAACTAATGAGAGAAAATAAAAGATGCTGGCGCCATATCTCGTAATGCAATAATTACTCATCATACCACGAGATACCGCCATGGTAATTACCAATTACCGCGATTGACGTAAATGCCACATGTTTTTCTCGAAATGAAAACGAAAAACGTAAAGTGCAGAGCAGAGCGAGGTACTCGTACTTTCTCCTTCACCGTGAATTTCTTTTCTATCTATTTGAAATTTATCGCCTTTGCCTTTAGTTATCCTTGAAAATGCTCATTGAAATCAGGTAGTTAGAGAGTTGAGAGGTAAAGGTATAAATTTTTACTAAATGGCATGCAGGGACCTATATGAACGTACATAGACGACACGACAATTATACGAAATCGATTAGCGAATTACGTAGGTAAGCCAGGTAGTAGGTATTCGTGAATGCTCAGGTCATAAATAAAATGACGTTTAAAAAAATGTACCTCAACGGAATACTTTATTTTATTATACCGAAACACACAACACGAAATTCTCTCTAGCATGTATCACGTGACAAATAACATGTATTATACGTACACCTCTAGTACAACCTGGAGAATATGAAATTCACTCCTCACTCGTATGCATTTGCATTAGGTAAGAGCAAAAAATAAATTCAATGGTAGGTACGTCACAAATACGACCAACATGTTTGAAATACGAGTACTACTTAAAAATAGTAAAATCAACCACGTGACTCGTGTAGGTACTTGGACTTGCATAGTCGTACATTCTACGTGCATTGTACACCACTGTGTACCTTCTAATTTTGTATGTATGTATTTTCAAGAAACTACCTACATGCATGAAAAATATACTCGTAATCGTTGAAAATTATCTCGATTCTCAATCGTACATTTATGCGAAACGCGATAAAGACCAGCAGAGGCATTATACTGATATTTAACGATACAAAACGAGTAATTATTGGAATTCGTAATGAAAAAATGTTCACGTTTCATCTTCCATCGGACACTCTCCTACCGCAGCATCGCACTATCAATTATCATCTGAAATCTCAACTCGCTATACGATCAAAATATCTATACTCTACATATTATACGCATCTGCCGATATAAGCTCGCAGGTGTGAATGCGAAGTTGAAGTTGTATACGAGATAAACGGCCAGAGCTTTCGTATGGTAAATACGTAAGTATGATACTCGATACGATTAAAAATAACTATTATTACGTTCATCAGTTGGTCGGTCGATTAACGAAGCAAATTAATACACGTTATTATTATACATACATATTTTCTTGAGGTCAAATTTCGTATCATTAATTTCCAACGTAGGGTAAGTCGAGCACCGCACGACACTGCAACGAGCATGATTACGAATCGTGAACTCGTTATCAACGTAGGTATAGGCCTTACAAAGACGTAGGTATTTTTATCTCGAATTTCCTAAAACTAGAATAAGGGATTCGATTTCGATTCAATTTTTAAAGAAATGGTCGAGGAAATAAACAATTTTAATCGTGAATTTCCAAATAAATTTTTGAAAAACAGTCATTTCTGACTAATAAATTTAATAAATTCGAGTGTCAACAGGATATACTTATCAAAAATTCGAAATTATATTCCAAAAATTTATGATTCCTAAAAAACACCAAAAAAAAAAACATTGAAATTTTTCAACAGTTTTCAATAATTTTATGTAATGACCCCATTAATTTAGTAGTTTTTTACCCCCCCCCCTCCCAAGAATTTTGTGAAAAATAAGCCACCAAAGACATGAATCGATTTAAAAATCATATTAACATGTTTTGTGCTTCTTTTGGAACACGATGCTATTGAATAAAAATCTTCATTTTTCATTCAAAGTTCATCGCTTATGGTTCAGGAGACCATGAAAAATGTGATATGAATTTTAGTCGATTTCCCTAATAAAATTTTGGAAAAATTTGTTCTGATTTTAAGGATTGGACGCGCTAATTTCCAGCAAAATGAGTTCGCGAGCACATCGCTGAATTCTACACATTTCGGTCTACTACGTAGATGAGCTATGTAGTTATTTTTCATAAAAATTATTTGCTAAAAATTTTAAGAGGGGGTAAAAAAAATTGGGGAACGATTCAAGCTCCGCTTTCTACTTTTATTTCACCCAAGTAAAAAAAAAAAAAAAATAGAAAACCCATATCAATTTTCATTCTCTAATTTTTACCCCCCCCCTCACGATTTTCCAGAATAACCGAAAATTGGAGCAGGAACTTTCACAACCAATTTTCACCACCTGTGTCAGCAAAAAATACCCAGAAAATAATTTTTTGTAAAAAAAAAAAACGCATTCGTCTGATTGGTTCAGGAATTACGAAGCTCAAAAATACGTGTATTAAATTTTTTTGTTGAAAATTTTCGCAAATAATCGTTATGAATTCTCAATTTTGGATACCTACTTTTCGATTTCGTTTTCAAACAATGAATCCATAAATGAATTCAAGGGGCACTTTTTGGCGTGATAAATAATTGATAATTTTTTAGGAAACTTCAAATTATGTTGTTACAATTGATAATTCAGCGAATGGGAAGGGGAGGGGGTGAAAATTGGAAGACGAACGTAAAAAAAATAGTTGACTCATTTTTTTGCGATTAATAATAATTTTTTCCGGCAATTTCAACATGATTTTTATAGTTTTTTTTTAAATTCATTAGATGAAAAAATTTTCCAAGAAATGTTCTAGGGGGGGGGGGTCAAAATGGGGCCATTGCCCCCACAAAATTGAAATCAGCCTTTTTGGAGCTTTTCTAGCAACTTTTTGAAAATTCCAGTTTTCAAAACTAAAGTATCGGTTACACATCATTTCTCCAAAATGGGATTTTGCAAAAGTTCGAAAACGTTAAAAAAATGATTGAAAATTTGAAAAAAAAAAACGATTCTGAAAAAGCAGAAACTGATTTTGGAAAAATTATGTGAAATCGGTCAAGTAGGTCACTAATAAGCACCAATCACGTTTATACGAACTGAAGTTGATTTGGAGGGTTTCTATAGTGCCTGCTTTTTGAAAATCTGGAGTTTTCGAATTATGACTGGTGGCTCAAGAACGGCTTGAAACCACTTCCAATCGACTCAGAATGTTGAAGTTGGAGTATAAAATGAATTTTATGGAAATTTTCAACTACATATCAAAAATCTGCTGGAGGCTCCAGAACGGCTCAAAACAGTTCAAACGTTTCCGGGGGGGGGGGGGGGGGGTCGACAATAGGGCACATGCCAAATTTCATCTTTCTCAGGTCAATTTGATAAAATTTTGATTTTATACCATTTTTGTTTAGAAACTTGTTTTTTTTTTTAAATTCCTAAAAATCTAGAAATACGCTGAAATTTTGACTGATGATAGATTTTTTGCATGGTCTTTCAATTTCATTTATCTTCGTTCGAATGAAAACTTTTTCAGCCAGTTGGGATACATCTCTTGTTGAATGCATACTTAACACTCTGCACAATCCAGATTTCTGGTGATAGCATCACAAAAAAATATTTTCTTTTTCAAATACAAAAAATACATTCCAATTCAAGAGAAAAAAACACTACTTATGCCTTACTATCTCGTGACACAGCTCACATTCGTGTTCAGCAGATATCAAAACAAGTAAGTACCATCATACAAGTATTACCTCACCAGCCTCAAGTTCAAAAGAAAATTTCCTGTCACCGGTATATAGAAAGAAACTCACGTAGACACAAACTTGGTGCCCTGAGGAGAGATCCATACACAACCTTCTGACACTCCTACTACTATGTACTACGTACAACAACATAGTTTCATTTACGGTTATTTACATCACGTTCACGACCGCCAAAACATATTTAAAAACAACGTGGTGTGTGTCTGCGACCCATTAAGGTAGGACTTTCCGAAATCATAACCGTGGCATGGTGTATCGAGTACGCGAGCAATAACACGAACGCAAAATATATTACTTGGAGTAGGTAAATTGAAACGTAAAATAATGTAGTACATACGCATGTATCGTATGAATAGGTTTAGGTACATTACATATTATGATGAATCGCATTGGTCAACCTTTAGAATCCGATTATGTATGCAAATTCTAACCGTGATTAATACATACGTACAAAAATAAGGTTATTTTACTTCGACGTTTCATTATCAAAAAAATCATAAAATCATAAAATGAAACGTGTTCGAAAACAATATAAAATATAAAAATTATCGTAAAAATTACGTATTCTATTTTTTTTTAATTATCGTAAATTCGTAATTGTTTTTCTATCTCTCCAACTTCTCATTGCTCCCTCATTCTCGAATATTACAATGTCGCATTATCGCCAATAGGTACCTACCTACCTACCAACAGGGTGCCCAGAAATATCGAGCACCCCTAAAAAGTTTTCTAATAAAATACTTTGGTTGGTCACAGTGAATGATAATAATGATAGCACATGATTGGTTGTTGGACTGGAGAGATAACATTCCACCAATCATATGCATCTATTTCACGTTGCCAACCTATATTTTTAATGAAAAACTTTCTTAGGGGTGCTCGATATTTCTGGGCACCCTGTACATTTATAAGCAAATTCAGTACTTATCAAAGCACATAAAATGGGTAGGAACTAGATAAAAAAAAACTATAATTTTTACGTATTTTTCTACGAAAAAAATCAACTGTATTCGTGAATAAAGAACGTTAACATTTCCCAGATAACTTCGTACATACTGACTGACAGTTCTGCTAGATATGACAAAATGAAAAATCTTTCAAACTTTCGCGTTGATACTTCAACCTGCACTCGTCATTTTTACAATCCACTCGTTTCGAGTATAGTAAGGTGAAACGAGACATCGATAAACTCTCACAATCGTTTGAAGCATATGTACCAACTGTCCCGACAACTCGAAAATTTGCACACGAGTAGCTCAATTTCTCCAAAGTTAAATGAACCGAATAAGTACGACTTGAAAAATCAAAGAAACGCTGAAATTGAAAATCGATTCAAGAAAATATTGTCACAAACAAGAAAAGGAAAAAAGGACTACTAATATCCTCTGCTAAGGTAAGAACCCGGTTTTTTGGCTGGAGGGAGGGGGGGGGTGTTGTTGCTGTGAAAACGATATCAATATTATTGACCTGGCTTCATCTCAAAAATAGAACAGGGTGTCAAACAAAACTCCCACTCAAAAAATCATGACTTTTTCACGACCTATTTTTCAGATTTTTACCGCATGAAAATACTCCCCCCCCCAAAAAAAATCAAACAACTTGAAACTGCAAGGAATTTTTTTAAAATTTGTAGTAAAGTAAAGTATAGTATAGTTTTTTTCTGATTGTTTTGAACAAATTTTTCAATTTTTAATTTTTTTTATTTTATGGGCTTTTTAAAAAATTTTCAAGTGTGTTTCGAGCAAAATTAATTACTTTTTCATGAATTTCATGACCGTAAGACACCCTGTAGGAATAAGAAATAATTCTAAAAATGGTGTCGGGATCTCCAACTCTCCATTGCAAACTATCAAAAATTAATTTTTACTGAAAATTTTTGATTTTTGAAATAGAACTCCTCTAAATAATCCTCCTTCCAAAAAAATCTCCCTCGGCTTTCCAAGCAGTGTTGCCCCCCCCCCTGTACAGAGCCCTACCCAAAAACATCAAAACAGTTATAATTAAATATTTCAATAGATACAATCAGACGTTGATATTTTTATCGAAAATTCTCAATTTTTGCGTCAGAATTTCTGCAAGTAACCTAGAAAAAGCCTTAATTATTTCAAAGTCAGATTTCACAAAATAACTCTATTTTCAGAAGGAAAAACTTCCCCAGCATCTCCTCCAAAAAAATGTTCGAAAAATTTCCTTCATTATTTTGTTTTTTTTTCAACTTTGCAGGCTTTTTACAAAGAGGAAACGTTCATTGAAATAACAGTAAATGGTTTTTTTTTTTTTTTAAAGAAACGTGTTATTTAGAGCAATTCTAACACAAAAATGGAAACAGCGTTGCCAGACGGGTTTTCGCAAAATTACCTAGTTCTGAAAAATGATCTCGTTTTCCACTCCAAAAAACCCCAAACAGCAGAAATTTCTGGTCTGGAAGCTTGATAACCTGTTACACTTGATTTTCCCACTTCATTTGAAAGTATCTAAAAATCCCTAAAAATCCCTGCAAAATTTGAAAGTCGGCTGAATACCACTAAAATTGTAAAAGCACTCGATTCCGAACTTGAGGTGTGATGATTTTATGAAAAGGAAGGTAAAATTACTGCTCGAGCGAAGCGAAAGCAAAAATTTTTTGACAAAATGGGTCCCAAAAACCTCCATTTTTGCATGTTTTATTTTAAATTTTTGCTCGCAAGAATCAAATTTTTTTAGGGATTTTTTCCCTGCAAAAATGCAAATCCCTGAAGAAATCCCTAGACTGTTTCAGCGAAGTGGGAAATCCCTTGATTTAGTTAGAAATCCCCGAATCTGGCAATCCTGAATGGAAAACGTTTACAGAATTCTTCAATTCATTTTTTCTAATTTTTTTCAACTGTGG
Source organism: Planococcus citri (assembly GCF_950023065.1). NCBI lineage: Eukaryota > Metazoa > Arthropoda > Insecta > Hemiptera > Pseudococcidae > Planococcus > Planococcus citri. Next base: position 11,305,882 of record NC_088679.1, on the reverse strand, counting down.
AGAGTAGACCTTGGACTATGTACCTACAGTGGACGGAAAATATTACTTGGAGGGCGCAGGGAATTCAGATACAAGAATCAACATTTTTTGAAAATTTGTTTAATTTCGTTATTTCTATTCAAATTTTGGGAGGTTCCTAACAGGAGGAGGGGGAGGGAGAGAACATTGCTTGGCAAACAGGAGGTGTTTTTTAAATAAAGGGGGATGTCATTTAGAAGAATTCTGATGCATAACTTGACAGTTTTCAACACAATTTTTTTCATTTGTGCAGTTTTTTTTATTCAATTTGGAGGGCTAGAAAAAATTTTTTTACATAAAAACGAAGAATTTCGAAGGCAGGGAAGCAAAAAAATGCAAAAAAATCTTCATCAATTTGAATATCCCCTTCCTTTTTTTCCCCTTCAAGTGTCACAGAGACTGACGGTTTTGAGAATAATTGTTTCAAATTAAAATTAGACCTGAAGGTTTTTTTAAAATCCATCCATCTTCAGAACAGATAAAAAGAGAATGCTTTGAAACAGGCGAATTCAGGCGGAAGGGAGGGGTTAATCGAAAAAAAGGACTCCATCAGACAGAAAAATGAAATGTTTCAAAGATTCCCCTCTCCCACTTTTCACCTCGAACTTACTAAGATCCTTTCCTTTCCAAAAAAAAAAAAAAAACACATTTACGAAATTTAAAATTAATTAATGTCAAAATAAATCATAATAAGTATCAAAAAATTAAAAAATGAAATCGTGAAAATTATCAGAAAAAAGCAGCACCGGTGAAGACTGGGGGACGGAAGAGCCCACGAAAATTTTATGGAATGCCACTCACACGAGTCTCAAAACATAAGCCAAAAATTGAGAAAATTCATCTTTCACAACTTCAGGCAATTTTGTACTCAGTCATCATTTCAAGAGAATCCCAGAAAAAAATGCTCATAAAAATTCATAACTTCGTTTAAAATACGAGTATCCTAAATGCACCGAAGAACATCATGATTCATACAAGATGCAAAATGAATCTTGCCAACAGAAAAAACGAAAAGAGAAATCATCTACTAATAATTAATGAGACAAAATAACCAAAATTTGCCAAAATTCATTCAATTTTGGTTCGATTTTACATTTTTTTAGCCAAATTAAAAGTGAAAAATATTGCCAAATAAATTTCTTTGAAAATTCTAACAATTTACTTTTTCACAGTGATAAATAAATTTCAAGTAAAATTACGAACCATACAATTTTTTAGTCTCCTGTTCTGGCTGTTCTCTCAGTTATATCCCGGATCAATTTTAGTGGGCAATACTTAAACCTACCGATCAAATATTCGAGGCCCTAAATCAGAGCAAATTTAACCAAACCATCTCGTCATTCCACGAATTCGAATATCATCATACGAGTACTTACCTATCTATCTCTAACTACAACAATAACATGTTTTATATAATCATGCAAAATGATTATTTTTAGCATGGAATTTTCCTACGAGGTGTATTTATAAACACATTTTTGCTACGCGAAATTACAAATTTCTCAAATTACACGAATAATACATAGATAAGACCCTGCATAGTTTCAATGTATTAGTAACTAATTACCGGTCGAACTGTATAGCTCACATTTAGTACGCATAATTTGAAAATATAACGTCAATGACTTTCATTCCATCGAGCTTATCTGTTCGAATCCTTATTACAAATAACTGGTATCAACCTGCCCTTAATTTTAAATCGCGAGATAGAGATGAAAAAAATATTAGCGAATGAAAACAACTTGAAATGCGCGATGAAGTTGATACAGATGGTTATAGTAATAATGAAGTTGAAAAAAATCTACGAGATAAAGTACATACAGTCGTTGAGATTACTCTAGAGAATAGAGATACGAGATACGACGTATTTTCTCTATTTACATTTTCATACGATTTATGATGAGAAAAATTAAGGGTTAAAAATTGAAATTTTCAAACCAACTGAGGATAAAATTCGATCCATTTTTCTCTTTTTAGTTTTTTTAAACGAGTAAGTATGTAAAATTTAACGCGAGCTTTCTTCGATCACAACAACTGACTCATACTTCAACCCATGTACTCTTTTCCAAGAAACACCACTTCTTCATCACTTTCACTCTCTTTTAACTTCACTGCCAACTGTTTCGATAAATTTTCAGACCCCATCCAACGAATGAGACCAGCTCAAACTCGATGCAAATTTGAATCCATGCCACAGACACACTATACAACACTTCATAAATTTGTTAATAACCTAGCATTGGGAAAATGTAAACATAAACACACCACACATCGTTGATATCAACACGTGGGCACAATACCACCACCAGGTCACCATCGAGCTCCCTTTACGTCTCTCGGATACCGGTACTCCTCATATTTCCACTCGTAATCAACGTATCTCATTAACGATTTCCTGCAGCAGCATCGTACTGTTTATAAACTCGATGGTATCGCAGGCTCGGGCTCGAGTTCGAGCTTCACAAATTCAATCCACTCTGCATATGCATCTTTAGACCTCGATATAAAACGACCATCCACACTCCACAGACTATACAGACAGTGTCAAAATAGCTCGTACTTTCCTTCTCGGTTTGAAAAAAAATGCAGAGCCTACGTGACTGAAGACTCGTAGCACACCGAAATATCCAAGCTTCGGAACCAGTTCAACCAAGTCGTCGAATGTGTTCCTCACGATGAGACAGCGACCCCGCGAAAAAGCTTCGTCCTCAAACAGGTTTACGTATACAGCGAGACAGTGGGAATTGGGAAACAACCGACTTATGTACGATCATAATGCACCTTGTCTTCTTTCTGTGTACGTAGATAATGCAAAAATCCACCGATCTCGTTATTAAAAACAACCTTGCCATCGGTATCTTCAACGTACGATATTAAAAATAGAGTTTAAAAAAGAGTTCACGCAGGCTTCGAGGCATCGGGGGGCAAGATGGAGTATTTGTTTACCGAGTTAACTGCAAAAACACCGTATTAAGTATCGTGTTTTCTGACCAATTGTAACCTTGTTTGATAAGAAAAGCGATGTAATTCAACGTAGGTACTTGTAGCACGTACGCAGCCGAAAATATCGTTATCATTAGACTAAACTTACCAGCAAACGAGGCCGAAAATATATGAACCGCAGCCGTATCTGGAGTTAGAATCTCGTTGAAAAATTTTTTTGATTGAGAATAAGCGCAAAAGTATATAGCTCTTGAGGGTGCTACGCCGACAATATTAGGACCCAAACCTCTAAATAACGATCTGGGACCTTCGTGTTCAATTATATTCCTGCAACGATAGAAGAAATGCAAAGATGGACACAGATTAGAATTAGAAAAATTGAACACATTCTTGTACGTAGCAAGCTACTCTACGAGTCTACGGAATTTCGAACGAATTGACGAATCGAAAGGCCAAAGCACCCTTTGTACGAACGATAAGCTAAGTTGAACTTGACCGAGTTGTGCTTTACGATGAGCTTTCGTCTGTCTACTCCTTAATTATCGGCTGCTACGTGCATCTGAGAGCAATTAACTCTACGTACATTTGTATAGGTACCTATAAATACACGAACTGGAATCTAGATACTTACTTAATACATTGTACCAGTCCCATCGACTGATTCGAGTGATAGGAAGGCGGCGTCGAATGATGTGAAAAAGATAAAACGTGGTTGGAAAAACGATGATTAAACGTACTAATATGTCTCCTCTGCTCGGAGCTGATAGTTTTGCAAGTAGTGTGACTAGTATTGCCATCGTTCGATGCTATTTTGGGCACTTGAACGTTATCATAGATGAAAGTATTCGTCGAAGATTGCAAACGTGTTTTGACTACTTCCAAAGGACATGTAACCACCGCACCGATCGTACCGGCTACGCTGTAAATGTGTAAAATTCGAACAAAAAATGTAATAAAATCCTTACGTAGGTACTCAAAGATCTACTTAAGTATACTCAACGTGAAAAAAAATGCTCATCTTACCCTCCGGCCACCAAATGGACAAGCGTGTCTCGAGGATGATTGCTTGTTGTCATATTTGCAAATTTATATCATCGCGTGATAAACACACTAAAATATACGACAGGAATTCGCGTAGGTACTGATTTACGAACAAATGTCACTAAAGCTCGAGTATAACTTTAAGCGATTGATAGTGTTAGAAGATCGACACTGTGAACTTTTGCGCAAAATTATACAGAAAAATTTCCACTTAGAACGACAAAGAGAGCACGAAAGCACGATGTTTTCAACGTCGATTCGATTACAGAAAATTCGATGATAGGAACTAACTTTCGAGATAACACAACGCAAAACAAAACATGAGAGGGAGCGAGTAGCGAACTGCTGCGAAAAAAAAATTTCAATACGAGAAACGTCTTTCGTATTACGCAATATAACGAACCGAAGTGGGAGAATCGATATAGGGGCAAGATGAAGTGGGGAAGACGGCGACTTAGTACATGACCGGCTAGAGGGCGCTGTATTGTTAACTCTTTGAGTACGTAATTTACCTGTAAAAAATAAATAAGAAGAAAATAATTGTACTTGCTACTCGTAAGTTGTAAAAACACATGAAGAAAAACAATAATTGTTAGAAAAAAAGTTGCAAATTGCAGAACTGCATGCAATAATTATTTACTATTTTTGTTCGTGTTCTCTGAATTTAGCATTATTTTAGTATTTACTCTGCAACGTAGAAAAATTGAGAAATAGATCATATTTTACTGTAGCTGCTTTAATTTTACGAAGATAGAAGGTTTCAATACGAAATAAATATCCAAATGAAGTAAGTGAGGCTTACCTGGCTTACTAATTTTTAATTAAAATATTGCAGAGTTTGGACGTTTAAACAACGCGATGTTTGAAATTTCAAAACTGTTCAATCAAAACAGCGTTTGAAACAACAATAAAAAAATTGATTGAATTTGAAAAAAAACGTAGAAAACACTCCCTTATTTAAAACATGTTTTTTTTTTAAATTTTTCCACCAGTTTTTGTATTTTTAATGGAAAAAAGCCATAAAGGTAGGTATTAAAATGGAAAATTTTCAACGTTTCTATTTTGAATAAAAAAAAACTGTTGTAGAAAAAACGAAAAAAAAAACTTTTTTTTCTCAACTCTGAGTCTGATGTAAAAACCAAACCTTCCAAAAAGGAGCTCATCAAACTAAAAATATTGTATGTACTTCATTCGTGACTCAAAAGTTTATAAACTTTTACATTTTCCATAACGAACAGTTGATACGTGAATATTAAAGCCGAAGGTTCTAAATTCGGCTCAATTTGAAAAACAACTTAAGCTAGCGAGAGAATCATCAGCATTAAAGTGGTTTTGTTGAATTTTAGGGTTTCAGAATCAATCAAAAACTGAACAGTCATTCGGTTCGTTCTAGGTTTCTATTACAGAATAACCACACGTGAATAAGACTCGGGGTGCATATCAGCGCAATTGCCAATTTCTTTTCTTCATTTTTCTTTCCATTGATTTTTATTCATTAGTTATAGGTAACTACTATGGGCCAGGATTATACCATCTATAACCAACATTTTAACACAGCCACAGCGAATGCATGATTTTGGCACTTCCATATTAATTTTATTATTTTCCTAAGTAATTTAGTGAGCAGAATTTCACACATGCTGAGATTTTTGCTATTTTTGGCAGAAAGCGAGACTTTGACAATTTTAGCAAAAGACAAGATTTTTGAAAATTTACAAAAAAAAAAGGCTTACTTTTGTAGCAGGGTCGTACAGAAACGTGTTAAAGATTAAAGAAAACAAGCATAAAAAAAACTTTTTTTGTTTTGTTTTAAAACAGTTTTAAACAAAACTAGGCAGATTAAAATTAGGTAAACTAAAAAACTTGACTACTGTAATTTTGATTGTTTATTTTCACCTTTTTTTCATGGTGTTATATTACCTATTTATTTTTTATTATTGAAAAATATGGAAGTAAAAGTGTTCAAGATTACCATGATTGACAGAATATTTTGTGCTCTATTCTCTATTTCTCAATAATTTCTTATATTTTCATCTCCAATTTCAGCAAATTGTGAATGTTTTTTCTTTCTAATTTTCCATTTTTGCCCTAAAAATGTGTAAATTAAAAAAAAAAAGCCGTAGCAGTCTGCCGGTACGTAAGAGCCAAATTTTTGAACAAGGAACTTTGTTAGCTTTTTAAACACAATGGCGATGTTAATCAGTATTCAAATAAAAATATGATGACATGATGAGTGTTTCAAGCATATGAAATTACAGCTTCGCTGCAATGCATTCCTACTGTTTGTGTTTTTCTTCACAAGCAAAATGTTCTTTTGGCATGTTCGCGGGGAGATTTTTATTTTGTCCCCCCGCAAAAAAATCAGGTTTTTCCCACCTTAAATGGGATGGGAATGACCTAGGAAGCTGAAATTTGGATATGTTGTTCACAATGGCGTTATTCATCAACGGTATGAATTTGGACCATTTTCATCAATTTGGGGCCAAATTATGGTTCTCTAAAAAATGACCTTTCTGTAATTTTCAACTTTGACCCTCCAAACTTCAGGGGTCAATTCTAGCTCCCGAAAGAACCCCATTCCCCAAATTTGACTTTATGTGATCGATTAGAACCGGTTCCACGTCATAAAATGTAAAAATTACTATCGTGCTGAAACTTATAAATAAATAAAGACTGCTAGCCTATCGCAAATAGCCCATTTTTTACAAAAATTTGACTAAAAACTTGAAAATTTGATTTTTTTAAAAACCAGGGATGAAAAGCCTTAGAATGAAACTTCAGCGCTTGACTTTTAGCTTGAAATTTCAAAATTAAAACTTTTGACTTTAGGTTTCGGCTATCTTGATTTTTACAGATTGCTAAACCAGTGTTTGTGACAGACATTGCTTAAAACCAGTGTTTGTGACAGACACTACTTAAAACCAGTGTTTATGACAGACACTGCTTAAAACCAGTGTTTGTGACAGACACTGTTCGAAACCGGTGTTTGTGACAGACACTGTTTGAAACCAGTGTTTGTGTCAGACACTGTTGGAAACCAGTGTTTGTGACAGACCCTGCTCAAAACCAGGGTTTCAGACAGACCCTGCTTTAAACCAGGGTTTGAGACAGACCCTGCTTAAAACCAGGGTTTGTGATAGACACTGTTTAAACCAGTGTTTGTGATAGACACTGTTTAGACCAGTGTTTGAGACATGCACTGTTTAAAACCAGTGTTTGTGACAGACATTGCTTAAAACCAGTGTTTGTGACAGACACTGTTTGAAACCAGAGTTTGTGACAGACACGGTTTGAAACCAGTGTTTGTGACAAACACTGCTTAAAACCAGTGCTTGTGACAGTCACTTTTGGCTGATACGCCATCAATTTACAAAAAAAAAGAAATTAAAATTTAGACCGGGTATATTGATTTCATAATTAGTGTTGGTAAAGAACATTCATTGCTAAATTATTTTCTTGTTTTTTTAATTTCATTAAATTGGATTAAAATAAAATTCAATGACATTTTTTTCATTTTTTTGTTTCTTCTGAATTTAGAGAATTCAATTATGCAAAAAAGCCTTTGAAAAGGCAAAAAAGAAATAAAACTTTTGGCTACCTTTGGCTTGGAAAAAAAGAAATGTGCAAAGTTTCAGCTTTTGGCTTAGTGCAAAAATATGTTTGCCTTTCAGTTTTTGGTTTTAAGTTTTCGGCTAGCTTTTCATCCCTGTAAAAAACACACGTTTTAAACGTTTTGTTTTTTGTTTTTTGTTTAAAACACTGCTTTGTTTTTTAAAATTTGTTTTAAACGTGTTTTAAACACGTTTAAAACATTCAGCCTTATTTTGTAGGAAGCTAAAATGTTGAAAAAGTAAACAAAAGTTACGTCAATACCCAAGTTTATAAACTTACGACTTACGATTCAAAATCCGATTTTTTTAAAACGCAAGGGGACCCCTAGCCCCTAGGGTAGTCCACCACAAAATTGATTACTGCCCAATCAGAAATTACGGGTCTCATTATGGTCCTAAAGGTCTCAAAATTTCGATTTTAGGCCAATATTCGCCAATAAAAAAAATGAAAAAGTACGCTTAAAACAAAGAAATAGTAATTTCCAGGACATATCCATCGTCAAAAAGTTATAAGGCCTGCAGGGTATTTTTTGGGTCTCAAAATTTTCAAAAAAAATGTTCAAAAATAGGTAGTCAAAAAATATGATTAGACAGGTACAACTATGGAAATCATCTTTTCTAGTGAAAAGTTGAGTTTTCTGAGGTCGAGACGAAATTTAGAACCCGCGCATCCAAATAGGGTATTTTTTGGGCAAAAAGTTTTCAAAAAATTGAATAAAAATTGCCAAAAAGTGTGACTGAGCTGCTATACAATTTTTGAATTTTGAAATCGTCTGAAACTTGATTTGTGACTAGAAGAGACGATTTCCCAAGCTGTAGGTGGCCAATCTTCACTTGTAAGAAAGTCACTATTAAGGAGCCTTGGGAAGTTATATTAACGGGCCAGTGACCTTAAGAGACCAGACAGGCAGACAGACACGGACAAATGATCATGGGAAGTTGTTAGAAGGGCAGGTCAATGACAGTGAGAAACCAGACAGAAATGCAAATGACCTTCAGCTGTAAAACAGATGAGTCAATGACCTTAAGAAGACAGACGAGCAGACAGATGACCTTGAGAAGCCTGATAGACGGGTCAATGACTTTGGAAGGCCAGACAGATAGGCCAATGACCTTAAAAGGACAGACAAGCAGACAGACGACCTTCAGCCGCAAGACAGATGGGCCAATGACCTTAAGAAGGCAGACAAGCGGTCAGGTAACCTTGATATACCAGGCAGACGGGTCAATGACCTTAAGATGACAGACAGATGGGTCAGTGATCTAGCAAACAGACAACCTTGGGATGTCATGTTGACGGGTCATGTCTGATCGAACTTCTACTCAACTTGACCGAAAGACATATCCATGAGAGTATATAAATTTTCAAAAATCCTACTTTCTGCCAAAAATAACAAAAAATCTACCATTTTTTAAAAAACTGTCAAACAGTTTTAGTTTCTTGCTGAAAGTTGTCGATTTTTCTCAAAAAATTTCAAAAAGCATGACGGGTGAGCTGTTGAGCTTATACGCAAATGACCTTCCGCCATTCGTCAAACACGTTTAGTTTTATAGGCATTCATTTTACACCTCTCTCTTGAAAGCTCTTTTGATTTTAGCCCTGACAAAATATCAAATTCGTACTGGGAATGTTCAAAAACGCAGGTATATTTTGATAGGTACCTCACTTGCTATTTGAATCCATTTTCAGATTTAAGCCACATTGAATGTTAACCCCGAAATAATATCAAATTCGCTTTGGGGAGGTTCAAAAACGTACATTTCGATGCACCACATGACAATCGAGCTCATTTTCTGACTTTCCATCACTCCTCTGAAGCCTCTTCTGAGTTCAACTTGAAAATAATATCAATTTGAGCGATGCTCGACGGTTCAAAAACTTCCATTTTGATACCTCACAATGGTAATGTCAGGTTCATCGTTTTTCAATGTATCTCCTCTACCTTTTCGGTACATCTCAAATATGAACTCAGCAATTCAGCGTCCTTAAATCCCTCATAAATACAAGTAGATCTTGAGAACTTTTTCTCCAGGATTTCGTGCAATCCGCGCTAAAAATCAAAAATATTCGTAATGATTTCAAAAGTATCCTTGCGCCTTATTTTGTAAAGTTATGCAACTCGAACAACTTCGCAAAATCGGCCAAACGGGTCTCGTTTCGAACTAAAATCGGTTTATGTTATTAGGAGAATATAAAGTATTAGGTGGTCTTTTCACCCCTCATGATAATACCAATTCGCCTTGATTTTACAGATATGCAACTTATTTGACATGGCTAAAATCGTCAAATGACATCAAATCGAGTCGAAAAACGGGTTATGTTATTAGGAGAATATGAGATATTAGAAGGTTTTCAATTTCCAAAACAGAATTAGTTCAACGTAGTTTCAACTTCATTCAGGGCCGTATTTACGTATAGGCAGTATAGGCAGCTGCCTAGGGCGGCACATTTTAGGGGGCGGCAGATTTTTGCTATTTAAAAAAAAAAAATCGTACGGATTTGGCAAAAAGTACCTACGGAAATGTACGAATTTCTCGATTTTTATTACCCTATAAAACATGCAAAAATGGACGTTTTTTTGTTTCTTAAACCCATTTTTTTCAAAAAAATTTTCGCTCTCGCTTCGCTCGAGCAGTAATTTTACCTTTCTTCTTCTAGAATTATTCGGGGGGGTTGGGCCGCGAAGCGGCCAGGGGGCGGAGCCCCCTAGTTTTATATAACGTGATACTTTGTTAATTTCCTCATAAGATCGTGGTACCTTTTTGACTCATCTCTTGATTTATCTGGAAATCAGGGATGATAACCCTACAAAAATGGAGCTACTAATCATACCTAAATAATACAAGTAACTACAAAACGTATTTTTATTGTAAACATTTTGCTCAAGCTGAGCTTAAGACGTCAACTTTGACCTCTCAAGTTTTTTGTTTACAAAACAGTTTTCAAGTTGGTAAAAAAACATCCATCTATGATACAAAAATTTGCTTAAGCAGCCATGTAAGTCCGAAAGTAAGCATAAGTAACGTTCTGTGATATGGCCCTCACACGCCGCGGAAGGTTTCGCTAATTTCAAGTTTTCATGCCTAAAAAATTGGTTTTGCACGCGGTCAAAATCAAAAAACGAGTTTTTAAAAGGTTTTTTAGTGTACGAAACCATATGAATTTCATTTTTCCTAAAAAATACGGATGTACATAGAATAGATTTTTTGGCTGCCAGCACTTCAGAAAAATAATAAACAAATGCAATGTTTCTGATATTTTAATTACGTAGATATTGATATTGTACGTACGTTTTTTATATTTTGATTAAAAATTGAATTATGGGTGGGTGAAAATTTTCACACAAACCAAAAAATGGAGGGAGGGAGGGGCGGCAGATTTTTTTCTGCCTAGGGCGGCCTAATGTTAAATCCGGCCCTGACTTCATTCTATAGATGGCCCTAGATATTTCAAATTCTATTTTCAAAATCTTGAGAATTATTTGAGAAATTGAATTTTCTTCATTTTCCAACTTTTCGCAGTCAAATGATGGAGGTTTCTCACACGCCGAATTCAATAAAAATGAATATTTACGGAGTAATTGACATTTTTCGGATCAAAATTGTGAATTTTTTAGGCGTTTCACACTTTGAAAAATTTCATTTTCTCGCCAACAATTCCAAATTCTTTGATACGAGACAATCGACTGTTTTTCGATCATTAGATCTCACGATAAAAACCCAAAACGCATTTTAAAAATGAAAACAACTTTATTATATTTGGTAATAAATTATGTACAAGATATAAAAACTTATATAAAGTATACAAAAATAAATGAACAAGTATTGCTATCAAAAAAAGAAAAGAAAAAACTGGCTTAAAAACTTCATTTTATTCGTACAATACCTAGCGATAGAATAATCTATATATCATATTCGTTAGTTCATCATACGATACCTAATCGTAACAATAAAAACAAAACAAAAACAACATCGACGATTCTATAAAAAATTATACTCGCTATTTCGAAACTACTTGTCAACGATCATAATTTTGTAATTTGGTTACAAAACTGAAATTCTGATTCGATTTCAAACAGAAAAAAATAAAACATCGAACCGAACGAATAAATAAATTGGAAAATAAAAAATTCAAATTTATAAAAAATCACTGAAAAAGTACTCGTCTGATTCGAGTGCTGTTAAAAACGATAAAAAGTAAGGGAAAAAAACGTTCACAAAATTGTTCCAATAAAAATTATTCAAAATCAACGAAGCAAATTTTCCGATACTCTATCAGCTTCGATAATGTAACGAAAATGCTCTGCGGATTTGAAAAATTACAATTATTTTGAATATCTAGGTATTAAAAACTTCGTAAAAAAATTAAATCTTTGAACGAAAGGCGATAAAACAAATTTCAACTAAAAAATAGTACTCAAAATAAATACAACGCGAAGTCCTCTAATTTAAAAAATAATGAAAAAAAAACATAATGGTCAACGAAATACACACACACAAAAAAAAGAGAAATACATTAATTTACATTTGAAAAAAGAAACAAAATTTTTTTATAATAACCGGTAACTTATATCAGTACATATCGATACAAAGTACACCAAAAAAAGGGCAACTCACTTTTAAAAAAACCTACTTCACAACCTGGAAATAAAATAGGGCATGCACTGGAAGTGTTTAAGAAAAAAATCACCGATACGACGAAATGACATAGAAGAAAAACAAGAGTGGAATTTACAAATACAAAACGTACCTAAACCAGGCGTATTGAAATCCTTTTCCATATGGAAGCCCTATATTATTATGAAGACTCAGGTTGGCGACCTTTTTTCGTACTTTGGTGTACTTTTAGCCTAACTAAGTAAAATACTAAAGCTCAACTTATACGTAGGATTCTTCATCCATATATGTTCGAGTAATAACGTACTTTTGGATTTGATTACAATCTCCTAAATAATATGATGTAATGGGTGCTCTACGACTAGTTGCAGGTGGTGGGGGACGATATGGCGGTGGGGGTGGTAATGATCGGCTACGATGAGCAGCTCGATCTTCTTTCTTTTTCAGCCTGCCTCGTACGACGCACGTTTCCGAATGTACGGCGGCCGGCGAATAGCGTAATTTGGTAACCACTTCATTGCCTCGAGAATTCGATCGAGATACGTGAGGTGTGCAGTCTTCGTCGCTCAGAGTACTCGAGTCTTCGCACTCTGAATTTTTAACTTCTTCGATTTGTTCTCGGACAGCGTAGTAGTAGTCTCCCGTTCCGAACGGGGTCGATGGTTTCTCTTCGACTGATCGCGTCTGAGACGAAGGCGTCGACGTCGAATTCACGCAGATATTCGAATAGTGATTCTCGATCGATCTCTGGTGCGGCGACGAATTAACGCTCGTGTCGCATTTCACCATCAATGGAGGCGCCGACGACGTCGCTGAAGGTATGAAACGTCTGAAAAATAGATTGAAAGTCGATTAGTAACGCAGAATTGGAGAGATTTACGAGCAAATCGTCAAAAAACGAAAAGTAACGCATTCAAGAAGGGGGCTAACAGAGGCCCAGAACCGAGATAAATTGCTAACAAAGAGATCGCTCATTCTTAATAACAATTTTCGACGCATTGAAGCACATTTTTCCTGAGATTCTGCCTTCATCATCCCTCTAGTTCATAAAGTTCTGGTTTAAAGTGAAAATCAACACCAAATTTGAACTCAGCGAGGTCGAAAACCATACAATCGATATGTAACACGACAAATTATCATTTTTTTGAAATTTCGAGTCCACCTCCCCCTGCCCCCTCTCTCTTATCACACTTTTTAACAATTATTTTGCTTTGAACTAAGTCTTCAGGCAAAGTGCTTCTAAATTGGAAAGAAGAACTATGAAAAACTGAACATTTCAAGAAATCTTGGAGCAACATATTTCAAGGAGGGGGGGGGGAATTTCAAAAAATGATAAAAAATCATCATGCATATCGATTTCAAGAGTTTTCAGGGTGCCAAATTGAAAAATGGAGTCCATTCGACGATTAGAAGCACTCCACTGGCAAAAATAACTGCCAATGACTAATTTTCACTATTTTTCTCATTTTTCCAAACACAGATTCAAAATTTAATTTAACTCATACCACCAAGACATTCTAAAATTCTGAATAAGAACTGAACATGCCACCTCCCCCCTTTCCCCTCCAAGCTTGAATGCGTCACAAAAAACATATTCAAAAACTAGATGGTTACCTTTCCAGCATAGGAACTGCAGAACTATTTGATTCTTTTCTATTATTATTATAACTGACGATGGCGTAAGACGAAGAAGACGTGTCGTTATCTGTGGAGCTGGCTTTACTATCAGCTTCGGATGAATTTTGCGATACGTCAATTCTTCTCGACACGACGGAGCTTTTACGAGGATACGCCGGAGTTTGCTCGTACTCGTGGACTTTACGTCTCGGAGGAGTCGGCGGAGGAGCCGTACTATCGAGCAGGCTCTCCTCAGAAGCACTCCTTCTGACGTCGTTTTTGGTCTGCGTCGATGAGGAGTTCATTCTACGCGACCGTTGCCTGAACCAGGCCTGCCTTTGGAAATAATTCGGATTCAGTCTTTCTTCCCAACCTCCATAAACGCGAACGTAATTGGTTGGCATTGATATAGAAGGCGAAACCTGTGTACAAAAATTTGAAAATTAATATCATTCCAACTAAAATTTTCACAGCACAAGTAATTTGATCAGAAAAATTTCGATTTAGAGAAAACGAACGTACCTTCGCATGAGATTCAAAAGCCGGATCATAACCACTCGAGCTAGTCGACCCGCTTTCTTCTTCGTCAGGAGTGTAAAGCTGCGAATCGGACATCGTCAGTCCAGAATCTCGACTCAGTGACATTTTATCTTTTCTCGGAGGTGGACTACATTCCAAACTATCTATCGATGAATCATCCCTTTTCATTGCTGTGAAACAATTAACGTTAGTATATTAGTCATGGCAAAGACAAGACGACGACGACGACAAAATGTACGAGTGAGTATGTCAATATAGGTATACGTATTTTGTATACTTACAATCAGATTCTTCGGTACCCGAATCACGCAAGTCTCCCAGAAGACTAGGTACATGAGATCCGCATAAGAATTCGCAATGGGTGATCAAGCATTCGACTACAGCTGGCACGACACGTAGATCATCGCCGACATTGGGACAATCGGACCAGAGTAACGAGGGTCCCACGCAGACGCCTAGATTGGCCGCAGACATCAATGTATGACACGATCTTCTGGCGATATGGTAAAGTACGCACAGGAAGTGTATCAGAAGTAAGTGATTCGGTTTCGGTAATTGGCCCAATACTCTGAAAGAAATAAAAATAAAAATATTAAAAAATATGAATAAAATTCAAGATACAAACATGAGTATTAACTACTTGGTGATGTTTTAAAAAAAATCGTATAGGGTTGATCAGAACTCGTTGGAAAGGGTACATAAAATATAATGCATTTTTTCGATCAATTATTCAAGTTGGAAGTAGCTACAAAAGGAAGAGCTATTTCTCGTTGAAGATGTTTTGGAAGGGAGGGAGGGAGGGAGGAAGGGAAGGAGGGTGGAAAAATTGAATGGTTCATCTCTACTCTAGAAGGCTAGGCTTTCTGGACATTTTGATTTGAGCAAAAGTTGAAAAAAAGTTGATATAAATCAAATGATTGTACTTGTGATGAACAATTCGAGTTTATTTTTTGAATTTGTTTATTTTAAATTCCAAAATTCAGAGATTTAAAATAAATCGAAAGTTATTTTGCTTTAATAAGTATGTTGTTAAAATTTAAAAGTCGAGGATTTTTTTTTTAAATTTCAAACATTTTTTTTTTTTAAATACAAAAAACCTCAAAGGCTCGAAAGTCATGAAGCATTGTAAAATTGATGAAAAATTACTAATGCTCAGAAATTTTTTTTATACTTTCAATTTTACCAATCTTTAGTAAAGTTTGTTTTCCAATTTCAATTTTCTTAATTTTTTTTTTTTTTAAATACCATCTATTTATGAAAACAAATTAAATACCATACTAATTTTTTATAAAATTACCTACTTTTAGTCAATTTTGACTATTTTTAGAGAATTTTTCCAATTTTGAATAAATTTGTCTAATTCTGAGTACCTACATTTGACTAATCTTGGGTAAAATATTGGCCATATTATAAGTAACTACCTTTTATCAATCAGTTTTTTCGGTGTACTCAAATAAAATTGTACATAATACATTTTTAGTAAACTTTACAAACTTTCAATAAATTTTACCAATTTTTTAAAAATTTTACAATTTTAAATATTTTTATGAAACAAAATGTACCAATTCTTCGTGAAAGTAAATTCTACATATTTTTTGTAGTAAATGTCTCCCATTTTTAGTAAATTTTACATACCAACGTTTTGTACATTTTTTCAGTGTTTAATCAATTTTACTGATTTTGAGTGAATTTGGCCAATTTTCAGAAAATGTTTACCAGTTTTCAGTCTGAGAAGGCAAACCTTACCAATTATTATCTGAAAGCAAATTTTACCCCTTCTTAGCAAAGTTCACAGACTCTCAATGAGTTTTACCAATATTTTATAGGGCATTTTACCCTTTTTTTGAGAAGTTTACTATCTTTTAGCACAATATTTAATTTTGATTTTACCAAAACATGATTCTGAGAGAATTCAAACTCTTTCGGAGTAAACAGTGAATTCTACTTACATATTTCAAGAGAATTTCAATTTTAGCCAATTTTTAGTAAAGCTACCAACTTTGTATATAATTTATCGATTTTTGACCAGTTCTAGAAGAATTTAACTAATTTTCAGTGAAAGTGAATTTTACAAAGGTAAGTATTATTTTTTAGTTTTAACAAATTTTTAGTGAATTTCATCGCCAGTTCTTGGGGATAAATTTCACCTATTTTTAGCCACTTTCATACATTTTTAATAAAATTTGTTACATTTTAATCAATTTTATTCAACTTGATGATTTTTTTTTTTGTAAATTTCATCAATTTTGAGTAAATTTGAACAATTTTATACTGAAAGCAATTTTTACCCATTTTAAACCATTTTTTCCAATTAGTGTTTTTTTTTTCATTTTATTCCCAATTATTAAATTCCACCAATTTTTAGTGAATTTTACCAATTTTTTCTGCTGTCAACGTTACCTTAGTGTTTTTTGCAAATTTAGAACATTTCTTCAAAATACAAAAAAAAAAAAAAAAAAAAAAATTACTCAAAAGAAAAAATTGAAAAATGTACTAAAAATTCGAAAAAAAAGGTTCCAAATCATGTTTTATTTAAGAATAGAAATCTGAAACTCTGTGAGACATACTTTTCCAACCTATCTTAAAACAAAAATGATCAAAATTTTGTTTCAATTGTAGATGAAAACTAAATCGTTTTATATTTTTGAAAGGTTGTTTCTTTATTGTTTTCTGAATTCAAAAAATAATAATTTCGTTCTGTTTGGTAATTTCAATATAGAATATTCTCTTCTCAATTTTAACCACCCCCCCACCCCAACCAGCCAGAAATATTCAAATTATTTATCTATATTTTTTTCAAAGTACTCATCCCCTTCTTCCTGCACTTTATTCCATCCATTTCAAAAAAAAAAAAAACTTTCCTCTAATAAATAAAATCAGGGATCCACATTGTAAAATTGCACCACGATTTTTAAATTGAAAAGACAACGAATCATGATTTTTCAAGCACCAGAAATTTATTTTTTTAGTTTTGGGACACTAAATAAAATACCCTTTTGAAATTCTGATCTTCAAATTATTATTCAAGCAGGCTAATTTTTCAGTCTGGTACAAACTGGATTCATTATCTTCTACCGGCCAATTACAAAGCAGACTAGACATGGACTATTGTAAATCCACTCCACATAGAGGATTGCAATCTTCAGCTATAAAAAAATACCATAGAGTGTACGATGTATATATTGCAAATAAGTACTTTAGTTCAAAACTGAAACAGCCAAAGCCCTCCCTCCTCTTTCCATATTAGCATTTACTATATAATTATCTCCCCACGCATCTAAACCGAACAATAATACAATTTTTTATACAACTAGGTATAGTCTGAGAACTTTGAACGATGATTTAACCAACAACCTAATCAATTCTCTAATCGAGCCGACCGAGTTCTAATCCACAGGATACTCGATATGACGAAATCCACCCCTTACACACTGTAGGTAGTCAGTATGAAATGAAATAATGACGCGATTACGCTGTCAAAACGCATCACTCTCGGTACATAAATGTACAACAACTACAAGTACCTAAACACATAAATGTACGCAACATATAGGTGCTCACCCTTTCATTCTATATAATTTCGTATTCAAATTAGGCGCTTCTAAAGCGGATCTCCATTGCGGGTACAAAGCGGTCGTCAGCAAAGGCTCGGGTAACGAGCGTAAAAAATCTTTGAGCAAAGCTGCCGTCACTAGAACTGGTACATGTTCCCAGGTAACCTCTTCTCCGGTATCGAGTTTATCTCGAAGTTCGCGTACTAGACGAGCGTTGGCTGATTTTCTGAATATACCTTGCATAAAAGGTCCTTTGGCGAACACTTGATACAACATACTCTGCGTAGGTAAACAAATAGTAAATCATTAGTCGAATGACGAGTATTCGTTCGATGATTCGATTCGTTTGGTACCTGGACCTGCTTTCTTTCTGATGAATTAAGCAGATGGGTACGTGCGAATTCGAATCGTACGTGTGTGTGAGTGAGTGAGTGAGAGGTGTGAGATGGACATTTAATAATGAATCACACACACGATGACAAAAAAAAGAAAAAAAAAGATGAGAAAAGAAGCATCGTACTTACCATAATAGGTTTAGGTAGGACTTCACCGTCGGTTAATTTACACAATGGGATTCCAAATAAACACGCTGACTGGTCTTTGCTTAAACTTCTACGAAAAACATGGCCTATTTTCATCGTTTTGGTACTAGATTTTTTGTTATTCTTTTTATTCTCTAGGACTGGATTTTTAGCTGAATTTCTGCATCGAAAAAAAAAACACAACGATCGATTAAAACATACCCTTTAGACAC
The DNA here is from genome assembly GCF_950023065.1 of Planococcus citri. Lineage (NCBI taxonomy): Eukaryota > Metazoa > Arthropoda > Insecta > Hemiptera > Pseudococcidae > Planococcus > Planococcus citri. The sequence continues at coordinate 11,287,187 of NC_088679.1, read as the reverse complement.
GAGTATTTTTGCATCAGCATCTCGATGTACTTACCTTAATATAAAATGACACCTGGCCACCGGATCGTGTATATTATTACAATGATCCAGATCGAATCCATCTTCGGAACTTAGACTATCTCTTAAACAGCTTAATTTTATGGCAAACGGACGTTCGTGACCGATCAAAGGATATGGCGCTTCGTCGCGAGCAGTCTTGGCCCAAAGTTGAAATTGATTAGAATCCAGGTGTCTCATTTCTAAATGTTCCAGAGCTAATTTAATACAATCACGAGCAGTTTCTTCCGGACCAACGCTGAATGTTTTGCACTGCAACAGAAAAAAAAACTCCATTAAAATTTGAAATTATTCTCGACTTCTTGAACAACAAAAAAAAAACCATCACTCTGACAACTTCATCCTCTCACTCCAGTGTTGGCATTTCGCTAAACGACAACGACCTTTATTTTTTTTCATCTCTCCCTTAAAAATCAATTATAGTATATCTGCATACAGAGTACCTATCTATATATTATATTGTGCATATTCAAACGAACTCCACTCTCCTAAAGTGTCCTCACCTTCTCACTCCTTATAGTATACATTATACAGCATAAAAGAGTGTTACAATGGCGGTTTGTATTGTCCTCAGCCACGTATCTGCCGTCCAACTATATTGTATGCGGACTAAGAATGATGAATTTATCTTTTGACGGAAACAATAACAAAACGAGAGACATCGCTAAGGTATTCTTGTTGTTTGCATTTGAATGTATTTCAACTGTTCCGCGTATACTATAATAATAATGTATACTACCTAATTCCTGGAAAAACTCGATCATTTAAAACAGATCTTTCACTTCGACTTGCTTTTTTTTTTCTTTTTCTCCAAGAGTCACTTTAGGCAAATGTCATTGATCGCATTTCTCCCCCGTCTCTTCCCAAAAAAAAAAGGTCCATATATTTCAAACTGCCGATTTTTCACGTTTTCTTGGTACTTGACTAAATGAATAAATTTTTTAAAGATGAAAAAAACCCCTCCCACTTCCCTTCTTTCGAAAACCAGGCGAAAAGAGATTAAAAAGTGATTCCGTGAAAAAAGGACAATAGTGGGTAAAAAAAAAGGTCTTAATTTGAATGCATTTGCGAAGGATAAAATATGCACCAATGCACCAGCGTCCTCGTATTTCCAAGTATTTGTTTATTAAAAGTCAGGTAAATGAAGCTAATTTCAAAGAAAAAGAAAAAAATGTCATGAGAAAATGAAGGAATAAACAATCGTATAGGAAATCTTGGAACCCGAAGAACCTACACTGATAACTCGGTAGAGTCGAGTGAAAAGCACTCGGATGACGGGATGACTCACAAACAAAACATGAAATTCCAACGACAGAACCGGATCGCAAAATGGCACAGTAGAAAGTGAAAATTACATCACCTTTTTCTCCCTCACAAGCCCATACTGGATTTGAAGGGATGAAATGAGATGTGCGAAAAGATAACAAAACAGACAAGCAGGTGGGTAAACTGGTCCAGAAATCGAGTATCTTATGTCAAAATTTGGCCATCCCTTAACCCTTGATGTAGTAGGAAAATATTATTTAACCCTTAAATGGCACAAGGTGGTGAATTTCACCACACCAGTTTTTTCGATGCGTTACGCTGGAAGGAAAGAGTGCTCGGGTGGGAACGACTATTGGTACATGTGTGTGTATGTCTTGCGCTTCAATTCCGCTGTTGAGCATATTGCATACTTTTTTATTTTAAGGGGCAGAAATTTTTTAAAACGAGTGAAATAATAATTATTTTTGAATTTTTTGCCCCTTAAATGAGAAGAATAGGCAAGTTGTTGTACATAAATTAGTAGAGCATGGATACATAAATATTTACCAGGCGGTAGTTTTATTCCAGTCGCTGTCGATTGGCTACGAAAAATTATCACAAAATATGAAAAAATTGTATTTTTTTTTCAAAAAATTTTGCCCCTTAAAATATGAAAGTAGGCAATGTGTCAAACATGTCAAATGAAAGGGTGAACATTTACGCACATGTATCAGGTAGCCATGATATCAAGTCACTCGTCAGTCCAGTACAAGAAAATCTTGAAAAAAATATAAGTGTGTCATTTGAGGGTTAAAGTTTTTGAAAAAAAGTAAAATATTAAAAGCACTATGGTTTTCTCTGAATGATATTTCAACAAAATACAACTAATTTTTTGCCAAATTTATATTTAAAAAAAAAAAAAAAAAAAAAAAAAGGTTTCTAAATAAGAAAAAAATTTCCTACAGCATTTCAAGTCAATATCATTACCCGGGGGGGGGCATTATCTATACTAAAAATCAAGTCACCTTGCAATCCAAATCAGAAAAAATTGAGAATATTGAGAAAAATCAGCCCCTATTGATGCCTGATGATAAATTGGAACTTGAAAAAACGAGGAAAAATATCCAAACAACAAAAAAATTAAAATCTAGATCAAAACAGCTTTTTAAAGTACCAAATCAGCCAAAATTTCAAACACTAACGTTCATTTCTTGAATTTTAGGAAATTTTTGAAAAACTTTATGCCAAGAATGAAAAAATGGTTTCAATCATACTTGAAAAGTGAAAATTGTACTCATCTACTTCATTTTTTACCCCTCCCCCTTCTTCCCCCCCCCCCAAGAAGTTGGAGGCATTTCAAGACCAAAATCACAAGAACTGAAATCTATTTTTTGAATTTTTGAAAAACATTGGGGCAAAACATGAAAAAAATGAACTAAAAATTGGAATGTATATAATTTTTGATCCTCCTTGCCCTTCCCTACCCATGGAAGCTTCTAAACTTCTGAAGCCAAAATTTGAGAGTAAAATGTATTTCTTAAATTTTTGAAACCAGAAAAAAGTTTAGATCAAAAATGGGAAAAATCAAATTTATTCAAGTACCTACATAATTCAACTGGGGAGCTGAAAATTGCGTGTATTTCATTTTTGACCCCCCCCCCCCCCGACAACCCACCGATCATACAAAACGATTTCAATCCCAAAGGTCAAAAAACTACGTCGATTTTCTGAATTTTGGGGAATTTTAGAAAAACCATCACGTATAATTAGCCAAGAAAGCTCCCCTCTCCAGCTCACTATTCTATCAAAGAAATTATAGCCTATAATTTTAAGGAGTAAACTCAATTTTTTCAATTTTGTGATACTTTCATGGGTATTTGAAAAAAAACATATTTTAAGCAGAATAATTCAACTGGGAAGCTGAAAATTGTACGTGCTTGATTTTTGAGGTTCCATTTCATCGCTTCCTGATTGCAAGAGGTTTAAAGCCCAAAAATTGTAAAAATTTGACATTATTAATTATTATACTTAAGTTAATGTCAAATTTTTTTCAGTTTTGGTAAATTTTTAAATTTTCACCAAAAAGTTGAAAAAAAAACCTTATAACTGAGCGCAATTCAAGTCAAAAATTTCAAGTCAACCCCATTTCCTCAATTTTTGGAAATCAGAAAAAAATCTTAATTTGGTCCAAAATTTAAAAAAAAATAGATTTCAAGTGCCTACATAATTCAATTGAAAACCTGAAAATGGCATGTACATACACCATTCAAGAACCCCCCCCTCTCTCTTCGTCAATTCAAATCTATTTAAAATTCGAAATTCTAAAGAGTGAACTCCATTTTTTGAATTTTGATAAATTTTTCAAAAACATTCAAGCCAAAAGAGAAAAAAAATTAACCTATAACTGAACAAGAAATCCGAAACTATCCCCACCCCTCCCTCTCTCCTACTCTACCTTTCCAAAGATTTCTTCTTAGAAGCAAGTGGCGCCCAAACCTCTAAAAAGTGAAGTCAGTTCAATTTTGAATTTTAAGAAATTTTTGAAAAACTCTAAAACAAAAAAATGGGGAAAAAATGACACAACTGGAGGAAAATCTAAAAGATTGATAAAGGTCTTTCCAGCACCAATTTGAAGCAGTTCAAGGCTAAAATTCCAAAACAAATGGAGCCTATTTTCAGAATTTTGGGAAATTTTTGAAAAACTTTGGCCCAAATTTTTTAAAAAATGAATAAAACAGCTGAAAATGGATATCTATTGTACTTCACTTTTGAGCTTCTACCCTTCCCAGAAAGAAAGTAGTTTGAAGCCCAAAATTCCAACAGGTCAAGTAAAATATTTTGAAGAATTTTTGTAAAACTTGAAAAATTAACACTTTAGGAAAATGATATCTACCTTGAAAATGAGAAAAAATTAACAGAATACTAATTCAGCCTACTTAAAAATAAAATTGTAACAAAAAATTAATCCACCTATTTTAAGTACATTTCAATAATCTCCCATAATTTTAAAAATTAATCACAATCTCAAAAAAATTTACAAACCCAAGGTCTTAAAAAAAAATCAATAAATCCATCACTGAAAACCACATCACGATAAATTCATCAACACCTAAAAATAATGCATTTTTTTCACCCACCAAGCAGTCTTCTCTTCGCGTCAAATGATACGAATACGACACGCAACTTCTCAGCACATAAATCTTGGTACCCATACACCTCACCCTTCGCCTCATTTACGCTCCGTACACTTCTAAAAATACAAATATCCCTCTCGATTTCTTCCTGTTTTATTCATCAGTATTTATAATTATTTACTTAACCTATAAAATGTTCAAAATACAAAGACGAATTGAATCGGAACTTGGAACTAACAATACATCAACACCTCACAATAGTACATAGAACGTTTCCTCCGGGTGATTTTTCTTTTCATCTGGGCACTTTTTTGTTTCCTTGTAATATTTTGCACCATGTACTCGTACTATATTCGAATAACGAGCGTACTTATTTGATCAACAGTTTAATAAATCACTTTATACTTTGATGAAATATTTTTAAAAAACGATTGGAAGCTCGAAAGATTCAACTTACGTATTCGATATTGGTGCTGGAATCGTAGTACATAACTTGGACATTCGTAGAACATGGCTCTTTTTCGTTTTCCGTTCGAAACACTTCCAGTAACTTATTCCACCAAAGATCTCTAGCCGCTTGAGTGCTAAAATCAAACAGAAAAAACCACATTTCAATATCATGGCAACGTGTAAAACATGAATTTAAATCACCATTACCATCGTCGACATATTGAAAAAAATGTAATAAATATTTGGAAAACTTTCACGACGAACTATAGAGGATAATTGAGCTATTATTCTGACACCTACGCGATTCGTACGTCGTATGTACCTATTTCATAATTTAACCGAAATAAAAATAAAAAAATACCTACGTAAAGGTACCTTCGAGTAGGGTATATTAGCGATAAACTATTAAATTATGCTGACAAACCGTACCCAGCATATAAACAATCGAGCTCGCAGCTCCGATAACATCTCAATTATGCAATTTGCGAACGTACAGTCGTACACATGTCGTCTGGACCATCGTACCGAACGATCGTTTTGCGAAAATGAAACCAGAGAACCGAGGCGTAAAACATCTAATGACTCGGATTCGAAATTACGCCATTATCCGCCCTCGTCGCCATCGAACTCGAAAGTACGACTAAGATGCACTTTCCTCCATACGTTAATCCAATTACATTATTTAAAAAAGCATCCGCATTTCCTATATGCAAATATTCGTAGCGACAAATTTCACCTTTTCACAATTGTCACCGTTCCAGATATGACAAGATAAGACGGATTCGTCCATGTGTTCTAGGTCCCTGTAGCAAATATCTAACGCTTCATTGGGTTCCGTTTTTTTCCGCGGAATTTTATTTACTCGTAGATGATTTTTCGACCAAAAAAAAAAAAAGTGACAAATGGGTTGAAAGGATGATTGTAGATTATTTCCTGCTAGGAAACAGTTGCGAATAATACCCCCGGTGTTAATATTTGTATCTACCTGAAGTTAACAGTACCTACAGCTGAGATATTTATTCGAATGGGTTAAATATGTATCATTTGCCAGGAAACAAACCTTCGAGCTTAATACCTTGGTAACGGGATTATTAATAGATGGGACTATTTTTGAGAAAAATAAAAAGAATTCTCGTGAAAACAAAAGGGGTAAATTTGGAAACAAACCGTAACAAAGTAGAACGAATTAAGATACGGATTAAGAGAGATTTAAATTTCCTCCCTGTTTTGTAAATTATCATTTCTAATTGCTGATTTTATGGGCTGAAATTTTAAAATTTTGAAAAATCATCTCAAAAATATTGATCTAGTTTTGATTGAAGTAAGAAGTTTTATTTCACAAAAATCAACGAACAAATTTACGAAGAATTAAAACTAAAGTGGGGCAAAACGTAGAAAAATTCATAATAAACGAATTCATTCACCTTGACCAATTTTTTATGCAATTGGCCATGGCCTTTGACAGAGTACAGAGTGCTCAAAAAATACACATATCAAGATTTTAATGAAAATTTAAAAATTTCAAATCAATTTGTCCTTTTCTCAAGGTATCAAGTACCTACACCTTTATAAACTCATTCGAGGCAATGAAAAAAGCAAAGCTCCAAAAAACAAATAAAATGAATTAATCTATAGAAAAAATCTATACCTAATTCATAACCTGTTCTCAAGGTGCAGACTATGCAGAGCTTTCAAAGACGTCAACGAAACAACAGAAATGAAAAAATACACACTCAGTTTCAAAGACCCAGCGTCATTCATTAAGTATGTACAAAAAAATTAAATAATGGATAGTTTGAAAAATAAAAATACACACGCTGCTTGCAGCTTTAAAAAAAAAAAAAAAATACACACACCGATCAAGTTTACAATAAGTATGTTTTTTAACGTGGATTTTCGAAAATCTGGTTTTTGAACTTTTTCCCAATCTCTTTGTTATAGAAATATGTAATCGGTTAAATTCACCAAAAAAAAAAAAAAATTGTAACATTTACAGAAAGAATTGTCGAGATTCAGTTTGTTAAGATGATCTGAAAATTGATAAAATTCATCAAGAGTTGGCGAAATTCACTCAAAATTTCGACCTCATGAAAACTGGTGAAATTCATTGAAAATAAGTGCCTTAAATTCATCAGTGAAATTCGATGAGAATATCGAGGAAATTCACTGGCAATTGATAAAGTTTCCTCAAAACTTATTAAGTTTCGTAAAAATTGATAAAATTCATACAGAATTTGTAAAATCTTCCATAAAAATTGGTAAAATTTACCAAAAATTGGTAAAGTTTTATGAGAGTTGGAAAAATTTAATGAAAATTGGTAAAATTACAATATTGCTGAATTTCAATGGTCCAAAAAAAATTTGTTCAAATTCATTAAAAAATTGTTCAAGTCTGAAAAAAATTTGTAAAAATTACTCAAAATTGATCAAATTTATGAAAAATTGGTAAACTTTGCCAAAAGGTAAAATTGACTAAGCATTGCTAAAATTAATTAATAAAAATTGGAAAAATTTACTAAGAATTTGTGGATTTTAATAAAAATATAAATTGAAAATTTATGAAAATGAAACATTTGCTATGGCAATTAGGAAAATTCATTGAGAATTGGTAAAACTCAAAAAATAATTTTATAAAACTTGATAAATGGTAAAATTGACCAAGAATTAGTTAATTTAATTAAGAATATGTATTGGACAAATTCGTCATTACAATTTGGTAAAATTCACTAAAAATAGGCGAAACTGGTAAAATTTATCAAAACTGGTGAAATTTGCCTAGAATTAGAAAATTGTTATACAAAATGCAAAATTTATTAAAAATCATTAAAAATGGTAAAGTTTTTGGAAAAATTGATAAAATCTACTCAGAATTGGTGAAATACTTTCGTTGAAAATTTGAAAAACTTCATCAAAAAAATGGAGAAATTTGATGAAATTCAGTAACAATTGAGAACTGGCAAAAAAAAACAATAATTCATAAAATCTGCTGAGATGCAAAAAAAAACAAATTATGAAATTTAGAGAGAATGTCAGTAAATTTCATTAAAAATTGTTAAAAATTCACTAAAAATTGAAATTCATTAAAAATTAATAAAATTTACGAATAGTTGGTAAAATCGACTCAGAATTGATAAAATACATTTAAAGTGTGCAAAATTCATCAAAAAAATAGTAAAATTCAACAACAATTGCGAGCTGGTAAAAAAAGCCCAAATAAAAAAATAAAAAAATGGTGAAATTCAGAAAGAAAGTTGCTAAAGTTCATTAAGAAATTGATAAAATTCACTAAAAATTGGTCAAGTTCCTGAAAATTGATTAAAATTGAGAATTTGAAAAATTCGATGAAAGTTGATAAAATCACTGAAAATTTAATGAAATTCGCAAAAAATTGGCGAAATTTAATAACCATATTGGCCAATTCACTGACGATAAAAATGGGTAAAATTCATCAAAAATTGGCAAATTTATAAAAAATTGACACAATTTAGAAGGATTTGGTAAAATTTACTAGAATTTAGTAAAATGACTGAAATTTACGAAAAAAAATTACCTAAGTACAATTTTATCTTTTGGTAATTCTTTCTTCTGCTCCTTTCTATTTTCCCTCCTGTTTATTGTACTTCAAAGTTGAGGAAAATTTGGTGTAATTTTCAGCCCAAATTATTTTTAAAACATAATAAAACCCTTAAAGAATGTTTTCTTGCACCAAATATTGATTTTCTGCATCATATTTTGAAAACGATCTCCACTGAAAACTTGACATTCTCAAACAGGAGCGAGCTGAGTGTCAGATTTTCTCCCCCTTCTCCCCATCCTCTTCCACAAAATAGCAACATTTAAATCCTCGAATTTAAAAAAAAAATCTAATTTTTCATAAACTATAAAATTGCCATTTCGAGTTGAATAAAAAGACAAAAATTGCCTTCATCAAACAGGCGAATTTTAAAATTACCACAAATTACCCCATAAAATTTCCACTTCTCCCTTCTGCAACACTTTTCTCAAATTTTCCTCGTAAAAAAATTAGAAAAAAATCACATCAAAAACGTCACTTTATTATTTTTCAAAGACAATGACGAAAAACACTTGAAATTTCCAACGTCATAAACACATTCACTGAGCTCATAAAACCTACAAAACCGGAGATAATTTGCAATAAAAATGAAAATTATCTCAAAAAAAAATCCACCGAATGTATCGTATCACAACACAATAACAATAAAAAAAGTGCATAATGAGGTAAGCACACACCCGAAAGAATAAAACCACAAAAAAATTAAGTACCTACTGACACTAAAAATAGCATAGCCAGAATACCTACCTAATATTCCACAAATCGAAATACATAATATATGAAATTTAAAAAAAATCTAATTAATTTGCATGGGTGAGCTAGTTAAACGAGGAAACTCTTTATGCCAAGGTTTCACGTACCTATACGTACCTACATTATCATCACAGGACGATAAAATTATATCCAAATCAATTATCTTTCTATGTAGCATCCGAATAGAGAGCTTTGTTCTCAAACAGGAAAAAAATAATTTTATAAAATTCAAACTGTGTATTCTCATTATTCAAATTCCTCATCTCATCTACAACATGCCATTAAAAAAATAGCCAACTAAATCTCCACATATCTCTTTCTCTATACAGGTAAGCTGAACTGAAATTCAATTCTAAACATCACCCAGAGATAGCTGAATAGTCACATGTTGTAAAATATGAACTCGTATACAATTTTTGAAAAACTGTCACACCGATGGTGGATCTCTACGAGTGAAATACACACCTACCTACCAACTCGTATACGTAAATACAACGACGATCAAAAATAACCCAACATTGGCACACAAACGACGAACAGTAAAGTTTTATTACATTCATAAAACATCTCTGGGTGCGAGTCGAAGTCGTCGAGCTATACACAACTAGAGTCATATACACAGCTATACGAGATAGCCTTAGCTGACAACGACAACTGCTGGAAATGTACACGAAATGAGCCATTAAAAAATACATTATAAGAGAGGAAAAACTTCTTAATCGAGAATACCCTCCGGTCTTATCAATAGAATTGGTGCAGGTGTGAACCATACAAGCGTACAGGTTAATTTAGGATGAAAAAGGGTAGGTCTTGGTTTTGATCTACTATAGGTAGTAGGTACCCTATACCCAGAGTTGAGTTTTTTTTTCCTTTTCAATTGCGACAGTTTGTCTATAAAGAATGCTACGATACGTGGAGCAGGAGCTGGGCTAGATTTAATACCTCGAGACCAAAAATATACTGCAGAGGTGCAGGGTGCTTGGGGCCTTTTTTTTTCTTCCTTACGTGATGCCATAACAAGAGCTAAATAATCCTTTTAGAAAATAGGTATTTTTTTTTTATTTTACAAAATAGGATATCGAACAACACAGAGTTTCGATCACCTTCACCCTTGTTGGACCGACGACGTACAAAGATAAAATGGCGGTATTACCGCGAAAATACGTGAGCGAAATGGTCCATCGAAGGATGTAGTGGCGGACATGAACAGCACCACGCCGGTATTTCCTTTCTCTCACTCGATCATCTCCGGAAACTGTGAGATTCCTGGTGAGGTGAACACGAATTTTGATCGAACCTGGATCCCTTGGGCTCGGCGAGCCGACCGCGACCGGCCAGTCGCCGCGAACCTTGTGGCTTATAGAAAAGCGACGAGAGACGGAACCGAAGTATGCGCGAATGGCAGCACCATCCATCGGCCATTATTTTAATTCATTCATTCGATCGTGTACTATATGGTTCATTAAAAGGTCTAGACTTTACTCTATAAAGATCCATCGGCCAGAGAAACGACGACGCGCGACGTGTGGTCGGAGACAATTATCGGTGATTTAGCATCAGATAAAAATCTATACCATAGTTGAGCGCGTCGATTATTATTTAACCTTTTCTTCTTGGATTTCTTTATATATACCTTATAGCTAGAGAGCCGAGTGCTGGATGCATATACTCGTATACGATACTAGTAGACTCGCACAGTAAGCCTTCGATGGTCAACCATCGTCCTCTCTATCTCTGCAGTCGCCAGCTGACCAAAGACGTATACTTATTCGTTGTAGAGTACGATTTACACGTGAAAAATACTACACAGGCAGACGAAATGTAAGTATATAGTGAGTTGGATAAAATTTCCGAGTCATGTTGCGATAACCGAGAGCTGAGACGATTTCGGTGATAAATATGATACTCGTATCCCCGTGGTGGACTTTCACTCGAGTCGACGAGTCAGCCTCCAATTTAATTCAATTCGAATAAAAATGGCTCGATTGTCGAGTCATATCTGCGGGGGCTGAAGCATGGTCAAGTTGAAATCCAACCGAGTCTGGTTATCTTTTATTTATAGAGAATTATTATATCGAAGGATGGGTAATATTTGTGATTTAACCAGCTCAAATGAAGCATACGTTTCCAAAACGCACCAAGTCCAATTTCAAACATTTTGAGGTTGCAAGGCCATCTAGCATAAAGTTGCTGCCCAAAATAGTTGATTTTTTGATATGTTGTGCCCAAGGGTCTTGGCTACAACAATCAAAAAATCAGCCAATTTGGGCCATTTCTACGTTTCCAAATTAGTATACTAAGTACTATGAATTTCTTATCAATAATTTTTTGGACTTAGTGCGTTTTGGAAACGTATGCTTCAATTATTTTTATAAGCTTATATACAGCAGTGATTTTTCGTTTGAATATTCATTCAACTTTGAAGCTCTATAAATTTATCTGCACAGATTTAAATGCAATTAAAGGGAGGTTCAAAATCATTTTTTGCAGATTTTGAAAATTTCAAGTTGAACTTTTTTTTCTGCCAAAGCTCGATTTTCAATTGAAGCCAAATCGGGGGTCTGATATTTTTAAAATGAGGAAAAAATTCATCGTGTTTATCTTCTTACATTTAATTGATCCGAGCATTTTTCACTCGAAGATCTCAGTACTTTGAAACAGGAATTCCCCCTCCCCTCAATTTTGGTCAAACTTGAAAAAAATATTTAAAATCACGTGGCATATCATTTGTTATGTTTTTGATAATACTAATAATTTCAAATTCCAGCATTATTTTTTGATGTGAGCCCTACAAATCCCACATCAAATCCCCAAATTAAAAAAAAAAAAAAAATGAAAAATTTGTCTGGCATATGAGTTGATGCGTTACTCGAGGTGCTGATTTCTAATTTTGACTCATTTTTCCTTTTTCAATACAGGCTTCCTAAGATTCACAATAAACCTCCAAATTTAAAAAAAAATTAAAAAATCTGTGACACGTGTGATTTGTTTCAACTTTGAAAAATTAATTTTATGGAATATTATTTCTGACTGGTTAATCGTGCTGATTTTGAATTTAAATTTATTTATTTATTTTAAATAAGAGACTCCTAAGCCTCATAATGAGCCTCCAACTTTCAAAAAATTAAAAAAATTCTTGTGGTATATGGTATTGTTCGGTTACTTAAGCTCCTGATTGCAAAAATTGAATTTTTTCTGTTTTTTTTTTTTATTATTATTAATGTGAGCCATCTCAATCTCATCACATGCCCCCAAATTTCAGTAATAAAAAAAAATAATAATAAATGAAAATTACGTATTTGTGATTTTTTTGATGATTCTGATTATGAATTTCAATTTATTTTTTCTTGATTATAAGATCCCTAGGCCCCACAATGAGCCCCCAAATTTAAAAAAAATTGAAATATTCTCGTGGCATATGATTTGTAGGGTTACTCGAGCTCCTGATTGAAAAATTTGACCTATCTTTTTCATTAATAAGGCCCTCCTAAATCTCACACTTGAGCCCTCAAATTTAAAAAAATAAAATAAAAATCATGTAGGCATTCGTGATGTTTTTGATATTTTTGATTTTGAATTTTAATTCAGTTTTTCTCGATAAGAGGTCCCCAAGCCTCGTAAATGAGTCCCACATTTCAAAAAAATTAAAAAATTTGCGTTTGTTGAGTTATTATGAGAGCTTTTTTTGAAGTTTTACCAATTTTTCTGATGATGAGGGCTTCCTAGACCGCACAAAAAGCCCCCAAAATTAACAAAAATTGAAAAATTCTACATGAAATAAGATTTGTTGAGTTATTCTAGGAGCTGGTTTCGAATTCTGACCTACTTTTTCAGTACGAGCCTCCTAAGCCTGACCACAATAGGACCCCAGATTTTTGAAAAAAACATGAAATGTTTTAACTATATAAAAATTAACTATACAAAAAATTTTCCATAATTTTCAAATATAAATCGATACTTCAAATTTGCCTTTCAGTAGTAGAGAGGCTCAGAAGACGGGAAAATTGGACTGTCGTCAAATGTTATGATTTTATATTTTTTCAAGTGATACGAGTTCATAAATGAGACGATAGAGCTCTTGTAAAAGCTTATATCAAAATTCTAAAATTTTCATTTTGGAAAAAAAATCATTTTCTTCTGACTTTTCCCTCAAAAATTGCAAGAATGTTTGAATCAATACATTTTTCTGCTTTCTCATAATATTATGTACTTACATTTCAAATAATTGGAGAAAATTATTCAACAAAATTAATGTTTGTGCCTTGAAACGATGTTTAAAGTAGTTATAGGAGGGGCGGGGGAGGAGAATTTAGAATAAATTAAAATGTCACTGTCCAAAATTGCAAAAAAAAGGAGAGAAAAATTTCCCAAGTGGACAAATCTTGTTTTCAGTCCTTTCTCACTCTCTTTCTCTTCTTAACTCAAAAAATTCAAAGCGATCAAATCATAATTATCTGTTCCCGAGTCAATGATAATGGAGTTATTTTTCAATTATTTCGATTTCTTCCCCAAATTGAGTTATTTTCTTCCCAGAACATTTCGATCCGTTCATTTTTCTTTGAATTTTCAAGCTGAAAGTTTACAAACGAACTGAGCTCTGATTTCAGAGAAAAATCAACTTCTAATAGGATCGAAAGAAATCATCCTAGAAATATGAGAAGCACAAATGTATCGTTTCAGAGTTAAATCAACTCAAATATCAGTTTTTCTAAATTAAAATCTCACAAAAAATTCACCTTTCAAATAATCTTTCCCTTTAAAGAAACTTCAAACAAATACAAGGCCATTGAACTGATCAAATTTTCCAATCTCATCCTGTGAACATTTCCACCGTACTTTGAACTTTGAATTATCAAACGAAATGTTTGTCAATACATAGCAAGCTCGACACATCGATAAGTCAGTCACGTATAGTTTGTCAACAAAATGAACAAATTAAAGTGAAATTAAACAGGTCTATCTTATGCCTTTGTTTTCGACACTTTTACAAGTGTAGGTACCTAAATATAGAGAACTAAGTGATAAAATGCATGTTTCATCGATCACCTCTGATATCTTCTTCCTCTCTCAAGTCTCAACATTCAATATAAGGTTCACAAAAAAGTATTCAATCTATCTCTACGAATGATATCTGCTACGTAGATATAAAAAGGACACAGGAAGTATTGCGAAATTTCCCCACACGAACCCAGAGTCTACTTCCTGTATCCTTTGGTGTATTTTCTCAACATTACGTAACCTTACAGGTACCATCATTTTGGCACCAATCAAGATACAAGTTGCCGGAACATTAGCCAATAATAATGCGGGTAGGATAGATTGAAAAACAGGTAGGTAAGTCTAGGAAATAGGTAATATTTATCACGAATCGTGGAGTACGACAAATTGCACGAATTCCACTCGAAAATGAGTTATACAATGAGCTTATCAATTTAACCATAGTACGTATGGAAGTACAATGAAGAACATGCCATAAAAGTACAAGTAAACAAGACGTCGTGGGTAATAATTCAGACAAATGAATCAAAAAATAAACTTATAAAACGATAACGTAATCGATAGTTCTGCAGTTAATAGATTAAGATAGGTAGGTATATTTTGCAAAGTTAAAAAATGTTCCCACTAAGGCGATAACTCACCGATAAATGGCTAATTCTGCGGGTTTCTTTTTCGAGTAATAATTTCCGATAAAATCCACCTCAGTGTTATAACTTTTAGAATTCTTGAAACACCAGCATCCGGAGTCGTATCCGACCGGATTCGAAGACACCATTTTAACCATAGTTTTAAGAAAAAAAAAGCACTATCGCGACGATTTAAATTTATATTTTATTAAAAAGTCGAGGGAACACCTCGATGGCTCGATTAATTAGTAAATAAAAATGAGAAAATGATCCGAAAACGACATGTTTTTTGTAATTTCAACGTGCTACCGAATATACATTACAACCGGTTGTATTCGACCAACAACACTACTGCTGCAAAGTGTCACAAACGACAAACGCACTGTTTCCCACACCACTGTAAACATCCGAATAAAATAATCACTCTCTATGCATAGAACGCCTCGAGTGAGGACTCTTGCTGTGACAGTGTTACCAACCTTACACCTATATTTACTCTCTACGACACGAGGCTCGAGATAAATGATTTGAAAATAACGTACTTTTAATTTTCTCTTTCCTATCAGGATTTTGAGATACCTCTGGAAATTTCTTTGAACTATTTTCTCTCTTTTTTTTCAAACCGAGCTGGTCTCAAATAACATGTATTTTTTTAACGACCAATCTGACCAAAGGAAAGAAGAAAAAACGCTTTAAAAATAGGTAACTGGACATAGGTCTAGGAGATTTTTCAATGCAACCGCACAATATTGTATTTCTCGCCTAAAAACCACGCCATTTATTCGCTATTTGCACATTTATCTCGACTGAATCATTTTACACTCGGTTGACTTCGCTGGACTGGCCAATTTTGCTATAAAGCTCGTATACTTCATACCAGCAAATGGGCCACATTATGATAATCATACCAAAGGTAGGTATATCCCGCATATCGAGCGCATAAATCGGTTCGACCATCTTAACACCTACAACAACACCTCATCATCATCATAATGGTCCATTGATAAAAACCACCTATACTCTAAGCTGTATTACCGCAGTACAATTACCTCGTTCTTAAACATGTATTTAATAAATCTGTCTCTATCCTAAACCTCTACACTCTTCCCTGTATCGTCTAGATGACGAATAGCTGGCTAGTCTTTGTGATTTTTCGTCTTATGGTCTCTTCTATAGGTAGGTATGGTATAGGTAATAGCTGCGTACGAATTTCAAAAGAGACACTACGATTAACCAATAATTTTCTGTAGGTATATTTTATTATATTATTATTATGTCGAGATAATATTTTTAAATCGATTTCATATAGCTTTGGAAGAAAACCCGCTAGCTATATGATCGTCTATGTACAATGTGCATGAATAGAGTGCCTAATTTGGATGAATTGCCTAGATGATGAAGGGAGTGGAGAGGGCGGATGATCCGTTCGAGATGTACAGTGTGTATCTACATAATGTAATGCTCTGGTACGACATATTGAATGGTAATTGGATATTTCGATCGAGTATCGATATAGTACCTCTACCTATTAGAATGATCTGTTGGGATAATTCGTCTTAATACATATTTGTATTCGAGTAGATTAGGTTTATCTACTCACGTATGCTGCAGGGATTGAATACGACTAATACGAGTAAACGTAGCAAAGTTATTTCAGATTATTCCCCCTCCCCCCAAAAAAAATCAAATTTGAAAATAACTATGACAATTATTTTGAAAAATCAGCAAATAACTAGCTATCAAAATTGAATGAACAAATTTGAAATAAAATTTAATTAGAAAGACACATTTAATTTATTCACGGTCAGGCTACAAAAGTAGACGAAAATTGAATTCGAAAAAAAACGACTGGAATTTGTTTTGAAAATATTTTGGGAACAAAAAATATTGAGTATAAAAAAATTATAACATGAAATAAATAGAAAACATTTAAAAAATTTCATTTCATGTTCTCTAAATCAACAATTTTTCAAGTTCAAAAATTATGTAGAAAGTTTGATCCTGCATTACAAAAAAATAACCAATAATTTTTCACATCAATTTTAAAATTATTCTGAAAATAGAAAAAAAAATTGATTTAATATTCCCAAAATCAACAATTTTGCAAAACTTGAAAATTAAGAAAAAAACAATCCCATGTTTCAAAAATAAAAATCTCCAAAAAATCATTGAAAACAAAATTCATAATGTTTCATACCTGCTTATTAATTTGAAAACTTTTTTGAAAACTTGCAAAAAAAAATGATTCAATAATAATCTCAAAATCAACAATTTATCATATTCTAAAATTATCCTGAAAATTGAAAAAAAAAAAAAAAAATTCCATATTTCAAGAGGAAAAAACTTCAATAAAATCAATCATCAAACTCAAATCGTCCAAAAATTTCGTTAGCCAACAATTTTTCAAGTTCAAAAATTATTTTGAAAGTTACTTCATTGAAAAAAAATAATCAAGAAATTTTTGGCATCAACTTGAAAATTATCAATCAAATCAAATCAAATCGTTTTTCTGAAAACTAACAAAAAATTTGATTCAATATTCCCAAAATTAACAATTTTGCAGAATTCAAAAATTCTTCAAAAATGAATCCCATGTTTCAAAAAAACCTTCAAAAGTAGGTATCGTTAAAAAAATGATTGATAATTTTTCATATTATTAAAATTTCAATTTATTATTCAAAACTTACAAACAAATTTATTCAATATTTCCAAAGTCACAAATTTTTCAAATTCAAAAATTAGAGGTGTTCTGAAAATTGAAAAAATTAATTCCATACTACAAGAGGGGGAAAAGTTCAATTAAAACAATTGAACTCAAATTGTCATCCAAAAATTTAGTCATCTAAAAAATTAAAATTTGTTTCAATTACTTATTCTAAAAAAACAGTGCCTCGGAAGTCAACAATTTTGAAAATAGGTATCTAATTTTGTAAATTTCTAAAAATAAACTGAGAAAACAAAAAAAATTTATTCAATATTCCCAAAATCAGAAATTTTTCTAATTCAAAAATTATCCTGAAAATTTAAAAAAAAAATCAATTCCATATTTCAAGGGGAAAAAACTCAAAAAAAGCAAACTAAAATCATCCAAAAATTTAGTCACCCAAAGAATTTGAATTTGTTTCAATTTTATTTCAAAAAATGACTTAGAAGTCAAAAATTATAATTTGACATAGAAAATAAAAATGTATCCCAAACACCTTTACAAATTTAACAAATGAATAAAGAATTCTTGATTTTATTCCCCCCATCAGTTCGACAGAAAAATGCTCATAATTTCAAAATTCTCAGTGAATTTTTGACCAATTTGAAAATTCTAGAAAAAGTAAAAAAAATTCATATCTTTAAAAATGATATATCACGAGTGATATTTTAGGCAATATTTCATCCGGAGTATTGACACGATCATAGGACTCGGAAACAATCGCAATTTGACTTTTTTGGAGCCTCCAGAGAGCTTTGAAATTTTTCCTGGAGGCTCCAGAATGGTTCAAAACTACTAGTAGCGTGTTTTTGAGAGTTGAATTGAAAGATTTATTCACATTGGCTCACCTTCCTCAAAAAATCTATTTTATTAAAAAATTTTACAAAATCACTTAAAAACATTTTTTTTGAGTTTTTTTTTTTCAATTTTCAAAAATTTGCCAGAGGTTTGATTTGAACGAAAAAAACAATCCAAAATAGGGCAAATTAGATGTAAGTATTCCAATTATTCCAAAAAATGACCCAAAGATTTGAAAAAAAACTGTTTAATAAAGTGAACCAGTTCGTGAATTGATCAATAAAAACTACAAAGTTTACCACTTTAAATTCATTTCTTCGAATTTTCAATTGATTGATTGATTGATTGACCGACCAACAATTTGAAAAATCCCACCACAATTCTTTCCCAGCATTTCGTTGCAAACCCCTTTCTAATTAATCAATCGTCAATCATGCAATAAAATTCATATCTAAACTGAATTCAATTTATGACTCTGCGATGAATATGATCAATCAACAATCTATTAAGTATAATCTGAGGAATCAAAAAAAAAAACTACTTTTCATGAGAAACACGATCAACTCGAGTCTTTTTCACATAACTTCAAGTTCAGTATCCTCCTCCCTGCTTTCCTGATAATCTTCCACAAAGAAAGAGGGCACCACACACCACTTTCTTCGTAACATATCAACAAGAAAAAAAAAACGATCTAGTAAAGATCATGTAACGAAACCACAAAAACACCTATTTTCAACGAACTCCATCCCAAAAAAAAAAAAATCAGGGTGGCTTCAAGTACAAGGCCTTAAAACCTCACATACGTACACAGATCTAGATCCAACGACAGATAAAGCGAACTCCTATGAAGCATCCATCGCTCGGTCAACATCATTTCTTGACGTGGTAATGGTAGGTAAAAAAAAGTTGTTACGTCGGTAACAGCCTCCTACTACATGTTGCACGTGCTCGCTGCTCAAGTACATACTTCGTGTATAGTACTCGACGTGAAAAAAAATCTTTATTAAAACTAATAAAATAAGATATTGGCCACCAACATGGATTATACCAACATGCCAGGCAGCCAGAAGCTTTATCTTTCAATTTCCGATCGTCCAGTAGTACGAGTATTTAATCTAAGAAAATCTATCGCAAGACAGGGAGCAAAGGGGTCGGATTCGACTTTCATTTGTATTTCCCGGCAGCGTATTACGAGAGCGGATGGAAGGTGCATCGATACCCATTAATCTGCACGCTCGTTGTATAGGTAAATTTTTCCGATAAAAATTAAAACCAGTTTCGACTTCATTCATCAAATATTCATTTAATTTACAATGTAATTATCTTTTTTCAAGGTAAACCTAAATCGTGAATCGCTTAATAAATTAACATAACTCGGAAACGCACCAGAAAGATGATCGATTTATCTCATCGGTCGCGATTGCGCTGCGCGAATTACGCGTATTATAAAGAATTCGATGCGAGAAAAAAATCATATTTTATAGGCCGATAAAACGTACTATCTAGTATATTATTTTCGCGCCAAAAAAACAATTTACATAATAGAAAAATATACATTTATAGAGCTCCAATAAACATGTATGTAGTTAATCAATCGTCGAATGAATATACACATTAAGCAATATAATTTGTGTATATCTCGCGTTTAAAATGTGTGTAGCAAGACACCTTGGCCTTGAAATAATAATTCTTATATGTTCCAGTAAAATATTATGTATTCTACGCTACAGGTAAGTATACAGCAACATTATGATTTTTATATGAAATTTACTAGTAGCTCGAGGCATCTTCTATGAAAACTGGTGCACGTTTTTCCCCCTCAAAATATTACGCAAATACGCCAATTACAAGATTGAAAAATTTTTTCTCGTAAATTAATTTAAATATTTACGATATCTCGTACCTACCTTACCTACCTAAAACTACACGACAAATAACGTAGCAGGTTTCAATGTCTTTGCTTGATTTAATCAGATATAAGAGTAGGTATCAAAAGAAAACATATTTTTCTCTCAATTTCGTGGAAAAAAACCTCAAAGAAGCATACTCCGCCACGCGGTATAGAGTTGATCTATACAGGATTGTTATTCGATACGTTAACCTACCTTGAAAGAGAGGAAAAAAATAACCACGCGACCTAAAAGTTCCATAATGTTTTCATAGATGATATAAATTATTGTCGAATGTCGACACCTCGTGCTAATTCGTTGATGCATAAACAACACACTGCACCGCCGCAATCATGTTTGATGAAAACATCTCGTAAAAAGGAAACAAATCAACCATCACGAGAGCATTGATCATTCATCTCGTCAGACAAGTTAACCAATATAACCACCAAAATGTAATCGGTAAAGCAGAAGCAGTCATTTGTCGGCTACATCGAACGTATTTCCGTTCGTCTGGGTCGCTATATCTGCGGATATTGTTATTATGGTGACATTTTTGAAAGGAAGTAATATGTGGAGTAAGACGATGATTGGAAAGAAGAGTATTATTGTTTCTGCAGAACACCAACACCTCACTCGTTCCAGCCCCCTGGAAGCGCAGAGCTTCAGAGTGAGAACGCAAACACCAGCACCTAAAACCTGACAAATTTGGCTAAGGGAGTAAATACCAGCACCTAAAAACTGACAAATTTGGCTAAGGGAGTAAATACCAGCACCTAAAAAACTGACAAAGGCTAAGGGAGTAAACTCTATCAGAAAATCATGGTGGAAGGCAACGGAAAACCACCATCATTACATTTCCTTAGAATTATATGGACATCAATTTAGCAATGGCCCTAAGTCTCCATCAGGCTAATCCTCATCTGCCATGACCAGGGCCAGACCCAAGACCACATGGCCTACCAAGATATCCAATTTTAGCACCCCTAATTTTGGGCTCCTCAATTAATCGGCCAAATTTTTTTCTCCCATTTTTAAAGTGCAGGACACTGAGCATGAAAATTCATTCAGAAATTTTTTAAGCAGTCCCGTTTTTACCTCATCGGCCCAAATAAGTCGCGGCCCACCAAGATTTTCTCAGTATAACTCAGTGGGTGGGTCTGGGCATGGCCATGACAGCCAGATAGGGTGCAAAGAATATGCAGAGTCAAAACAAGGTGGAACAGCATCAACATCGCAACCTGGAATGTAAAGCCTGGTACACACAATCCAATATACATATTTGACAAACTCAATTGGTCAAATCAATATTGGACCATGTGGATGCTCTGATAATTCAAGTTTTCTTCAAATTTTCAATGTTTTGTTGATCGGTGACACCAACTCTAAAAATATAAATTATTCATGTTTTCAGATACTTATATTATTAGAGTTTGTGTCACTGATCAACAAAATATTGAAAATTTAAAGAAAACTCGAGGGTATTATTCTCTACCTCTGTGAAAACATTTGAAATATGAAGCCGATTTGTTCGTTATTTTCATCATTCGTTCGTAAGATTGCATGTAATCAAGTGAACAAATTTAGTCCTACTTATGTCCCGCGACCCACTCCCATCAGAGAGTTGGGCAGAGATTTCTCCATGAATTTTCAAAATTCTTTAAATTTTTTTTTCACCAATGCTAATACTTTATCATTGAAAGCGAGGGTATGTAGTCATATTTTCTAATTTAGCTTTTCCAACTGAGATCTGAGCATCAATAGTACCTCAATTCAATTCCCAATGACGGCCACAAAATCACATAAATCCAAAATATTTCAATATACCCTCGCTTTTGAATGTTTTCTGAGTAAAATAAACCAAACGCCACAAAAATCTGTCCAATAGTTTTCGCACAATCCTCGACCAAAGTTTGTAGTTTTCATCAAAAATCACTACTGATAACAGGGTGTAGAGAATAGCCTTAAATTATCAGAGCGTCCACATGATCCAATATACGTATTTGACAAATTTGAAATGACCAATCGAGTTAGTCAAATATATTCAGGGTTGTACATGTTTAAAACAAAAATGTTTTAAACATGTTTAAAACACGTTTAAAACAAGTGAAAAGAAACAGAGCGATGTTTTAAACAAAAAAACCGTTTAAAACTGTGTTTTTTTTTGTTTTAAACGTGTTTTTTTTCAACTCCAATTTCCTTAAAAAAACACGTTTTTTTAGTTTTTTGTTGAAAAAAGGTGAAATTGAACCCACTGTATTTTTAGAGACAAATTTTGTGTTTTGATTCCAATTTTTCAATATTTCTTGAGCTTTATAGCGTTTTTATGACGTCACATCTCAAAAATTGATGTCTGGTGAACCCAAAACAAATGAATTTGTGTTTGAAACACATAGTTTCAAACACGAGAAAAAAACTGTTTTAAAACAAAAAAAACGTTTTAAACAAAAAAAAAAACGTTTTTTTTGTTTTTTTCAAAAAAAACACGTTTTTGTACAACCCTGAATATATTGGATCATATGTACCAGGCTTAAGAACTTTGTATCAAATCGGAAAACTTGCTAATGTAATTACAGAAGCCAGGAGATTACAAATCGACATAAATTAGGAATAAGCAAGACTCAATGGACTGGAAATGATAGAAACTGGACAGATAAAGACTAAGTAAGTATTTAGCAATTTAGCGCATAAAATACAAGAAAACAGTATAGTATCTTCACACTAGCGCACATTGTTCAGATTGGAATTTAGCGCGCCAAAAATCAAAAAATTAAGTCTTCAAATAAAGTTCAAAATCATGCCAAAGTATTAAGTATTGTCTAGAACCTACATATCCAGAGTATTGAGACTGGAAGTAGCGCTGTTGTTGTCTTATTTATGAGATAAAATCGTTACCTCAATGCCAAATCTGAGTATGTCCATACAAAAAAAGTACGATTTTACGCATCACTGATAAGGTTCGGATATGCTCGGAATGGTTTGTGGAGTTCTGATTGAACATAGGTCAGCTTCGTGCATCATCAGTGGTGCATTTTAACTGTACTCAGATGCAAATTTTTCAATTCAGGGCTTCCCAGAGTCTCATCAGTGAAGCAAAACGACAATTTTTTTTTGGATGGACATACTCGGATTTGGCATTAAGGTAACAAAATGTCACTACACACATGATAAAAATAGTGGTTACTTGAGCCTATTTTTAAAATCCATGTCTTTTCCCATCATCAAATGCAAAAGCAATAACCCAATATATCATTTTAAAGCTGAGTTTCTCTAGTTTTGCATGGTGTATATGTTTTTTCATTTTCATTTGATAAATGCTTCGATTTTGCAAAAAAAGAAGTACATTTTTTGAATTTTTTCTACTGATATTCTAGTGTCAAACTATTTCCGTCCAATAGATACCAAAAAAAAACTCATTGGCATTTAGACGGCCCAAGTGTCAGGTTTAAGACTATGCATGCACTTTTTCCACCTTCTTCCACCTTTGGCTCTTTTTACACATTTTAGATTTTACATAATACAGTCTAAATCATCAAAAAATAGGTATATTTTAGTCACCCCATTCGAAAAATTCAAAAATATACCACTCAGCATCTCTCTTTGAGGGCTTAATTTGGGGCCAGGGTACAACGAAATCGGAAAGGCAAAAGTATGTAAATTTTGACACCCTACTTGAAAAAAATCAAAAATTCACAACTCAGCATCCCTCTTTGAGGACCCACTTTGGGGCTAGGGTAAAAAATGATGTTAAAAACGAATTTGGAAGGCAAAAATATGTAGATTTTGACACCCCACACAAAAAATTCAAAAATTTGCCACTCAGCACCTCCCTTTGAGGGCCCATTTTGGGGTTAGGGTAAAAAATAACGTCAAAAATAAACTCAGCGCCTCAAATTACCCCTTATTACACATCTAGAAGTTTACAATACAGAAGCTTTGATTTTTGATGCGCTAAATTTCAATCTGAACCAGTGTGATAGCGGTACAAGGGAAAATCCAAGGAAGAATGATGAGAGGGAGGAAATGATTGGAGCTGTTAACAACATGCTCACTGGCCAACTCTCCCTGTTAGACCCTGAAAGAAACTACCAGATAGCCTAGAAACTGCAAATATAGATGGAAATATAATATGCTAAGTATCTCCTCTAAAGGAGTGCGACTGCAACAGCGACAAGTCCTATTACTCTATTTGAGATGAGTATTGATCAGCTTCAAAATTTCTCAATTTTTTTGGTGAAAAAAAAACCTGCAAGAATTTTGTAAGCAAAAATTTCTAATAAAAAAGAAATTTTTGACATTTTTTCTACGCGACTTTCAACTTAGAATAAAGGTCACTAATGAATTTAATCAAAATCAAAATCCTCCAACATTTTTGTTTAACTTCCACCCTAAAATTACCATGTCAAAATGAACCACTCTCTTTGAATTTTTAAGAATTTAAAATTTTTTATATGTAGGTACCTACTTACTATTTACAGGTAACCCAAATTCCTTCATCTTCGTTCCAAAAAAAAAAAAAATTAACGATTTTGATCGTGAGACCACGAACATGAGAACACCCGAACCTAATACAACCAATTATATAAAAAATATTTGACCCAAAGATACGCGATCCAATTCCAAAATTTCAATTAAGCCCAACACGAAACTCAACATTGAACATACCAAACTCACACAAAGCACCGCTCCCAAAAACCTACCTAGGTATCCCAAATTTTCACACGATTTTTTTCACAACTCGATTAGGTACATATTTTGTTAAGCCCGGTATCAAGTTCAGGTACGAGTATACCTATAAGATGCTCGACTGAGTAGCCCAATAACCGATAAAAATTTTCCGGTATTCGTTATCCGCATACCATGGAAGACTTGTCGTTCGTATTGCATTACTCGCGTAGCCTACCAATCGTGGGATGATTCACTAAAATGTACGTAACTCGACATGTTATTATCAAAGTTCAATGTTGGCAATATTGGTCATCTTTTGCGGAGCATTCGCGAATTCGATCCCAACACGAATATTTTTCCAGCTCGATCGTTCGTTGGGTTTTCAATAGCTGGGGAAATTCCTCGATGCAAATATCTGCTATGTTGATGCTCCTTGTTCGAAGAACCATAAAACAAAAATGTGCTTCGTGGTGGCAAATATGCCAGCATAATCGGTAAACAAGCAGATACCTATAAGGGAATACCTATACCTATAGTCTCTAGAGTCTCTATAAAGACGCAGACGGACGCGTAATTAATTTCTTCAATATCGAGATAAGAAGTACCTATACTTAAACCCTACATATTATATAGGCAGCCAAGCAATCTGCAAATGGACAAACTGCAACGGTAGCGTTTTAATGCTAGCTTTATAAATTTTATCATCCATCAAGTAGTTTTTTTCTTCTTCTTATTTCATTCTGTACGTATCAGCGTATTATGTATAATAAAAAACCCTATGTAAGCGCATTTCACGAGCTTCGAGCAGCCAATCAAATGTACATAAAAGGTATTGAGTGCGTAGAGGAAAAATATACATATAAAACCAACACCACGTTGAAATACTCGTAGCTGATTTTTCGCTACTAAAGTCTCAGCAGCATCTCTGACCATCAGAGTGTATGTAACGCCAGCAAAAAGACGCATAGCTAACGCCATTAAAACTGAAAATCAATTGAAATAGCCGCCTGTGTCTATACATATACTTATAATATGGTAAAACGTTCGCCAATGATACGATGGAGCAGAAGAGGAAACAGCAAAAAAAAAATTGATATAGCGTAAACAAACACAAAGATACCGTTTTAAAATAGCGAAATAAGTCGACGATTTGAAAACTCACTGACTTGTACAACACTTTTCTCTCTACAGCTCGCGAAGAGCTCTTCAACGAACCGTTATAAAAGTGTTTTTTTTCTCTCATCCGATCGCAACCATGAGGAGAGTGCAGCATCTTCCTTGGAACTCCGGAACCTCCCTTCTCATTCCCATTCATCTCTATGAGCATAATCGTTTCTCTAACTGTCGAATCTATCGCTTTAAAACAATCTGCATTGCCCCGTTAATTACTTATATACCGCAGCACAATGTATTTATGTAGGTATAATTTCACGCCGCGAATATCAATTTGTGATTTAATTACTTCGCTCCGTGTCGCCTTTGCTGATCGTTTAGCATAATTCTATGCATCGTAGCCGGAAATTCATACTAGGAACCTGGTTTCAAGACGTCGATGCGTGTGAGGTGAATTTTATACAAAAAACAAAAACAAATGCGGACAGGACAAACGCTGCAAACGGTGCCCGATTCAATGAACTATTACCTAATTTGACTAGGTCAACGTGACGCAGCCAGGTACCAAGATTAATGAGTTGTTTCCAACGAACCAACCTCTCGTAATGAAAATTTAAACTGTTCGATTAGGCACCTACCTATCCTGGTAGGTACTCGTAATAGAGTATAATCGTATAGATCGAACATAGGCCACGGCAATGGCCACGGCATCATAGTCTTTTCTTTATTCTTCAAACGACTCGACTGTATAGTTATTATCTTCGGTTATATCGAAGCAATTTCTTCTTCTCCTTCTCTTCTTTTTTCGGTAAATCGTAATTTATTCGACACCTTACTTACCAATAATAAGTTTACAGGTGTTCGATAAAACCCATAAATAAAGTGTAATTTAACCCCAGGCTATATGTTTACCTATTACAAGTTAAAAGAACCAGCACACCGTATAGGTAAATGATGAAATAAAGATAACGTAAAAAAAAAAAACGCGCAAAAACGTTTACACTATTATTACTGAGTGAGACGACGTTGAATTAATATTACAGTCGTTAAAAATCTGATAAATTACGATAATTAAGATATATTCACGAAATTTTTACTTCACTTTTTTCTTCTTCTTCGTGTTTTTATATGGATGATTTATTGTATTAGAGATTCGGCTCGAGCCTCGAGCGGGTTGCTAATGGAATACCTGTAGGCTGGACACCTTAGAAATCGAGAGTGTGGGATTGACTGCTGAATGAAAGTGAAAAATGGCGAAATTTTATGCCTCTCGGATGGCGAAATTTTGCTGATAATTTTGCTCAAAATTCACGATTTGTGATTTATTATATACCTACCAACAAGTGTTTTCTGGGCTTTTTACTTTGAGAAAATCATGATGATCTTTGGAGAGAAATCGTAGATTTTGCTGCTTGATTCAGCCACCTCGTTTCGCTCACGCCTGTCGTATTTTTTTTTTTCAAAATCAACTTTCTAAAAAAGACATCGTTTTTAGGCCTCGTCGAAATGAAATTTTCAAAAACTTTCGCCCTTCCTTCGTTCGGGTCAATTTGTTTCTGGCCTTTGAATAGGTGAAAAAAAACACATTTGGACCCTCGAAAATCAAAAAAAAAAATTAAAATTTTTATGAGTCGTATGAATCTGAAAGCGATTGGCAAAGTTGGTATTTTTTCCTTAGATATATAGTCAAAAAAATTTCAGTAGAACATCCTCTTCCCCCCCCCCTCCACCACTCAATAAACTTCCGTATAGTATCGTCCCTAGAAATAGAGCCAGACAAGTGAAAAAAAAAAATAATAAAGCCTTAAAAGACCATTTCAAAGAATTTTTACAGCTCAACTGATCACTTTAAAGTGAGCTCTGATTCACTAAATTCTCATAATATCAAGATTTGATCAAAATGGAAGATCCAGCTTTCATTCTCAGGACCCAAAAATGATCTTTGGAAAAATCGCACAATTTTCAAATTTGAAAACAATTGGCTCAAAATTGATGAAAATCACCACTCTAAATGATGAAAAATGATTTCAACGTCATTGAAAGGACTAGGAGAGGGGTAAGGAGGGGGAGGGGTCTATTAAATTTCATCAGTCAGTTTTCAAATCACCAACATCAATTTAGCTCTTACGATTTTCAAAATGCAGCCCAAGGGCTTTTTCAACAACCTTTTCTGACCAATGCATTTTCGATAAATAGTCTGAGGAATTTGCTACGGATCAAGATTTCAATAATTGTGATAAAAAATTGCAACGATTCTCAGCAGAACATAGGAAGTAATTTTTTTTCAAGTACATGCCGATTTTATGTTTAAGAATTCCAAAATTTTGAGAAATTTGAATTTAAGTCAAAAATTGGCAACAAAACATCAGGTAATTTTCTTTCAAAAATTCAAAAATTTATAAAATCAAAATTTGTATTTTTTTTTTAAATTTTAGCAGGATGGAAAGAGATGGATGGGGGATGTTTGTGAAAAAATCACCATTTTCAAAGCGTAATATAATTATTACAACACAACACCCCCCTCATAAGCGAATTTTTTCCATTTCAGCAGGTTCAAAAAACTTTTTACTTTCGACAGGCCATTTTTTCAAAATTTTAATCCTCAGAAAGAAAGCTGTGATAAAATCATATTTCAGATTTTCTCGAACTAAAATAGCTAATTTACTCCCCCCCTCTCTATCATTAATACTCCTCTGTTCCTCTTTCACTTGCCTGAAAGTAAAACCCCTTCGAAACTACTGAAAAAACCACTTGAAAAAATTCTCCTAAAAGGAAATTCCCAGCAAAACAATTTCACAGCAGTCATATTTCTATCTACAAGTACTTACAACTCACGTCAGATACCAGATACCTAGTCGACCTACGCCGTGCCTTAAAGATGAGTAATAATTCATCGTAGCAATAGCAGCAAACGTACAAATAATTATTTTTCATTACCGTCAATTTAAACGTTAATGAGGCGTTTTATGGTGTAAAAAAATCCGCGTAAATAGACGAATTTGTAGCGCAGAAAATTGGCAAAAGTAGAAGATACACTGATACGCGCGATTATTTCATTGAAGATTTCACAGCCAGTCGTGCCAACCGTACATCTTACGAGTTTATAACAACATTTCGCGTGATAAAAAATTTGCCCATTGATTTATGAGTTATTTTTTTCTCTTTATTTTACGACCATTTTCTATGTTAATGGAGCGAGTTACTCGTAGAAGGCAAATAATTAGCATTATAAAGAAAGGAATTTTCAAGTCGAGTTTATATCACTTGTGAGGTGAGTGTTTTCGACTTTTCGGAATTAATTTGAGCTAAAAAGCAGCCGCAGGTATAATGCTGAAGTGTATGAAGTATGAACCGTGATGAAGAATGAGGGGGGTGGTGGTGAAGAGGGAAGGGAGGAGGGTTGAGGGAAATGAAAGGATTCGATTCGCACTAAATTAAAAATTATTAAAAAATGACACGAATTGGTCTAATGAATAATTCATTTTCAAAACTGGAAATTCATTTGAAAAATTATGAAGGTGAGCCAGAGAACATTGACGATGACGATGAGCAGTCCTCATTTTTGCGACTTTAATTTTCATCAGGCAAAATAAAATGTTGAGGAAAATTTTTAGGGGTTAAAAAAATTATGAAAAATGGAACTAAAAATATTTTTAGGTGAATAAAAAAAAAGATGAAAAATTTTCAGGGATGAAAACTCACTCTGGATTATTTTCAAAAATATCTCGTAAAAAGTATAGAAAAAAAAAGCTAAAAATATTCACAAATCAATTCATCAGGCTAAATAAAATGTTGAGGAAATTTTTTAGGGGTTCAAAAAATTCTGAAAAATGAAATTAAAAATAGTTTTAGGTAAATTTTAAAAAAAATTGGGGGATGAAAACTCCGAATAATTTTTAAAAATATCTCGTAAAATGTTTAGAAAAATAAAGCCAAAAATATCCATAAATCAATTCATCAGGCAAAAAGAAATGTTGATGAAAATTTTTAGGGATTAAAAAATTATGAAAAATGAAACTTAGAATATTTTTATGCAATAAAAGAAGATCAAAAATTTTCGGAGATGAAAACTTAGAATTATTTTCAAAAATATCTCGTAAAATGTATATAAAAAATAAAACTAAAAATATTCATACTCGAATAAAAAAAAAAAAAAAAAAATTGAGAAAATTTTTCAAATGGCCCTTCAAACTATGAAAAATGTTGGTAAATTACTTTTTTAAAAATGGGGGGAAAATCCTATGCAAATAAGCCCACCCTCGTCAACCTCCCTATCTATCTAATAAAATCATCATCTCGATCAATCAACCCTCCTCAACACAATCAATGTATAAATCAACTCCACGAAATCCAAACACTCGTCTCACTCAATCACTTATAAACATACAATTGCCATTAAACACTCTTCTCCTCTCAACCCCTCCTACCAAATCTCTGGTTACTAACATCATCAGCACACACAATCAACCCACCTTATGGAGTAAAAAAAATCAAATTTCGATATTATTATATTACGATCTTACCCAACTAGTTCATCTACACGACTCGAAGTTGAAAAAAAAAGTAATTAATTATCCGGTAACATAAATCGGTCCAAGATTTATTCCGGATTAGGACAGCTCAGTCTGACAAATTTGTTCGTTGACAGGATAAAAAGCAGAAAGAATGAAAATGTACTACAACACGTGACGATAGATGAAGAAGGAAGAAGCGAGGCAAAAAAAAAACGAACTCGATGATGATAAAAAGGGGGATGAAAAATCTAAAAAAATTAACAAGATGTTGGTAAAAGCAAAGCTCTGCAGCCTCAGCTAATGATGGATTGTTCGTCGGTCGTCTGGGATGAAAAATTGATGCTTTGGATCGGACACGAGTACGTAAGCAAGAAGATTTTATATGTACATGGATCAGGGGAGAGGAGGAAAAAAGGGGGAATGCAGTTTAGCTTCGGCTTGGTCGATGGCTCGTCTGCATGGTATGGTGTAGTATGATAAATGACCTATTACGCGTACATATTTACCCTGGTAATTAGCGAATTAACGCCAATATAATTGGCCATCGTGGAAACAATATTAAAAACACGTTGAAAAATTACACATTAACGTTTATGGCGAAATAGCTCTCGAGGCTATTTGCGTATGCTTATGTGTTGGTTTTCTCGCCTCTCTCTCTCTCTCGTACGTACGTAGATGCAATTTATAGCATAGGATAGGGTATTTATAGTACATTTGTATGTACCATACACTTGTACGTTTTGCAATTACACTTGTCTCGAAGACTTCCGCGTCCAACTCGCGAAGGAAGAAGGAATTTCAAATTAGAAAAATCAACCAAGCAACGGGAAATTTTACACCATTAATCGTTTCTCGAACCGTAGGAATTTCATCGCGGCTGCGACATTTTCGCGTTGTACAACAACTTGAACTCCAACTCGTCGTCCATTCTCCAAGTCCAAGGCTTATACATACGAGCAGTAATCAGCTATGTATAATATATTTACACATAGGACATAATTCATGAAATTTAATTTCATCTTTTATCCTTTTCTATACGTATTTTTTTTTACTCTGGTACATGAAAGAAAACAAGCGCGTTCTTCATCGAACTCGAATTCGCTACGGTTGGTCTTCGTTTGATCGTTTCGCCTTCGTATATATATCTACGGCTAATAAGCAGATTACCACGTGTCCACCACAGGTCGAATCCAGGTAGCCATAGCACTGGCACTGGCCGAAGCTCGTGGGCGAACCGGCAACCGCTTTTCATGTATAATTAATCAACCGGTGGCAGACAATTTTCAACTATTCGGCTTGATACAGTTTGTACAGCATCTAACTATATAAGAGTAGGTAATTTTACAAAGTATCCATCCAGATTTACACGTTGGGTAGATATGACTACCTATACAGCAACACTGGGTAGTCGTGAACTTTTGAATGCGTGCCAAAATACACTATAGAATGGTATGGGTATCTTGTCCTAAGGTTACTATCCGGATTGAGTTTTTTTTTTCTCCAGTGGTCTTCTTTGCATTAGAGTATAAAATGACATGGGTATTAAAAAATAAAATCGTTCGAAAGATAAATTAAAACTTCATCGAAGCGTACGATGTACGAATTCCACCTGCTGACATCGAGTGGGCTACTGTAGAAGCTATAGAAGCGTAGGTGAATCGGAGATTCGTGATTATTATTTTTGTATCGAGCCCTAGCGAAAGACCTGTAGGGATATATTAGGATGGAACAGAGTTTTTGAATTTTTTACCGTTTGTACTAGACGAGCTTTCTTTTTGCCCTTGAACAGATGCTGGTTTCCGAAGTCGAGATTTATGGTAACTGATGTGACAATTTCTTCCTTTCGATATGACAGGTTCCACAGGTTGTAGAGTCGATAACTTGACAGGAATGTAATAAAATTAAATTTTTCTCCCCTCGACTCACTTTTAGAATTATGAAAAATTGCATTTAACTAGACAAAGCAGAAGGCATACTCTGAAAATTTTTTTATGAGAAATTGAATAAATACTTGAAACCGGTTCAATGCTATAGATTACTCCCTCTTCCTCTTCACCCCATCACTTCTAATGTTATGAAAAATTTTCCCTGAATTAAATATGCCAAAGTTATATAATTTGCGCACATTGGAACAATTTATTCAAACAAAACATTAAACACGAATATTTTTGAAACCGGTTCAGTAGTGTGAAATATATCCTCCCTTCCTCGTCATGATCTCGTTTCTATGGAATTCTTAAAATTATACACATTCCATGTAAATATATAAAAACAGTGTATTTTGACTATAGATTCTAGGAATTCGCATTTTTGAAACCAGTTCAGTGGTCCGTAAAAACCTGCTATTCATCGAATCAAAAATTAAGACACCTTTAGAAAAAAAAAAAACTTGGAAAATTATGCCTAACGTTGCATGTTGAAAATCAGAATTTTTTCTTCTGAGGTTTTTTTTTCTTTGCTCGGGAGTCACAGGAGATTGCTTTTTTGCAATCTAATTTTTACTATAGAAATATTTCGGAAATAAATCAAGCCTCTTAAGAAAAAGCTAGTCACATTCAAAAATGAGAAATTTCATGCTCTGGAATTTTTTTTCTCTTCGGTTTTTTTCGTAGGACTCTTAGCTTTCCTCGAAAATCAATTTTTCGAGATGAAGATTGAAATTGAAAACAAAATTTTTAAATGCATCACATAAACAATTAGGTAACTGAAGTTGAATTTTGTAATTCAGCTCAAAATATATTTCAAAACAAAATGAATTACATATTCCATTGATAGAAAATTTAATGCCCTATAATTTCGTTGTTTATTTGTACATATTATTATTTTTTTGTTGATGTCCTAGTTTTTTCCAAAAATTCTACATACGTTCTGTGATGGAATAAGTATTTCAAATTTTTTCTTGTTTTTTTCATTAGATACAAAAAGGCATTGCTTTTGAGATAGTCTGAAGAAAATTTCAAACGCTCAACCTTACAATTTGTTAATAGTAAAATACATATTCTCGAAAAACTAATGATCAAGAGACAATAGTAGAGGCAAATGCCCTCATTTTTCAACAAAATCATCACTTGTTAAAAAAAATCATTTTGTTTATTTCTCATTTCTGGCTAAAAATGATAATTTTTTTGTCTAGAATGTCTTTTTTTTTACCACAAAATGTTGCTTACTTTATTTATTTTTATTTTCAGACACAATCATTTCGTAAATCACGTTGTTTTACTTTTTTGTCAAAAATGTTCATTTTCAATCAAAAAAAAAAAGTCTATTTTGATAAAAAATGTTCTATGTTCAGTATTGGTTAATAATGTTTCGTTCTTAACAATCATTTTTTGTCACCTTTCTCCAAAGACAATCATTCCTGAATTTTTTTTAATTTTTTAAATTTTTTTTAAAATGAAAAATGTTGATTTAGTTCCCAAAAAAGTTAATTTTGTCAAAAATAGTAAGTACTGAATTAATTTTTCAAAACAAAATTTTTTTCCAAAAATTTATGTTTTTTAACAGAAGTGTTGATTTTTTCATTAAAAATGTCCACATTTTTTGATAAAATAATTTTTTTCAACTTTGTCAAAAATGTTTAATTTTTGGTCAACTTTTTTTGTAATGT
This sequence comes from Planococcus citri, assembly GCF_950023065.1. Classification (NCBI taxonomy): domain Eukaryota; kingdom Metazoa; phylum Arthropoda; class Insecta; order Hemiptera; family Pseudococcidae; genus Planococcus; species Planococcus citri. The sequence continues at coordinate 11,253,057 of NC_088679.1, read as the reverse complement.
TCATTTTTTGTCTGTCAAAAATGTTGATTTTTTTCATCTGTTAAAAATTATTCACTTTTTGTCAGAAATGTCGATTTTTTTAGTCAAGAATGTTCAATTTGTTTGGTCAAGAATGATGATTTTTTTGTCAAAAATATTCATTTCTTGGTAAAAAAAAAATGCACATTTTCTTGTCAAAATGAAAAATAATGTTCATTTTTTGTCAAAAATGTTCATTTTTTGTCAAAAATATTCATTTTTTTGTCTGTCAAAAATAGTGGATAGTTTTTGATATATATATTTTTTGGGGGTGTTTATAATTGCAGGATTATTACACCCGTGGAGAGAGGGGTTTAGATTTGGTTTATTAGGTTGGTGTTTTTTTAGTAGGGTCTTGAATTTTTGGATTTCAGAAGGGTTGTCTGGGATAGACATTGAATTTGGGTCTACTTGGAGAGATAGTAATTATTTCTTCTCTTCTGTTTAATGAATTTTGGAAAAGTAATCATTTTTAATTGTTTTTTTTTTTTTTTTTTTTTTTTTGTCAGAAATGTTGATCTTTTTGTTGAATTGTTCAACTTTTTAAATGGCCAGTTTTGTCAAAAATGTTTAGTTTTTGGAAAGAATGTTTTTTGTATCACATGTTTATTTTGATCTTAAATGTTGAAATTTTTTCCAAAAAAATTAGTTCAGCAAAAATAATCATTCTGTTAATTTTTTGCAAAAAATAATCATTTCTGCCAGGTAAGTACCTATTATAACTAAGTATCCATTTTTCACCAAAAAATATCGAATTTTAACCAAAAATTCAGTTTGTTTGAACAAAAATTCGAAAATTTAAAAACTGAAAAAAATTGGCAAAAAATTGAAAGGGATTTTTCATGGGTTTTTTGTTCAATAGGATTTCTTTAGATTCTCTCTAAAAAATTATTTTTGATTCAATAAGAAATTTCTTTCTCGTCATCTTATTGCAAAAAAAAAAGAAGTTTAATTCGAAAACTTTTAACATTAGTACACTAAAAACACTAAAACGATTCAATGTTTTCGTTGATATTGAGATGAAAAGGAAGAGAAGAGAGGACAGGACGATGCTTTTTCAGCTCAAAATTTTTCAGGCTTTTAATCAGACGAATTAAATCTTTCTAATGATACTCTGAGTAGGATCTAGATCTACGAGTACGATGGATATTTTTTCTTCAATTAATACATAGTTGTGCACTTTGAGATGATTTGAACTTATTTTCAATTTCCAAATGGTTGAAAACCAACAATAACGTAGAAATTTTATGAGATAAGAAAAAGAACGACTCTTCTTACTCATCTGCTCCACGTTTGGCAATGATTATTGAGGTTTAAAAATTCCGAAGCATTTCATTAGTCTACCACGCTACATTCATGTTAAAATTTCCACAACGAACGAAAAAAAAAAAAAATAGGAGGCGGAGGGATGAAATTGGCAAATCGTGATTTGGTCATTTATATACTCGACGCAATTGAATATTACTTCCAAGCACCTGAGATCGTAAATCAATGAAATAACGAATGGTAAAAATCACCCCTCTGCCCTTCCCTCCAACTTTCAATCCTCTACATCCATATTACTAAGTACCATTTCTCTGACATTTGAAAAAACACGTACTACCCACCTAGACCTACCTAATGCAAACCACACACACGCATACAATTGCTTGAAAAATTACGATTAAGTGGATGAAAATGGCAATCACGATGGGTATAATTTTGCTACATATTTATACACGAGATATACAGAAACAGATACACAACACAGGTGCTTGCGTTCTGCCAAGATATAATTCACGTTTGGCGCAATGATAATTTGTAGGTATTGGAAATACTACACATTACGGGTTCATTCATCTGGTTGTCGATGAGCACAATTAAATAAAATGTAAATTAACGATCTGCCTATAGCCTATAATAAAAGGTCCATTTTGGTGCATAAACATTCTCTCGCCATAGCGTGGCAGGAAACACGAATTGAAAAAGAAAAAGAACTCTAGGAAAAGAGCGAGAGAGAGAGTCGAGAGAGTGAGAAAAACATACATAGTTAGGGTTCGAACAGCGAACAATCATTAGTTATTGTATAGATAGGCACATACGAGTACGTTTGAATAAACCTAGCAATTTTTTCAAATTTTAAGAACAATATGTATAGTAAAGTATTCCAAGTCGCCCAAAAAAAAAATAATAAAGGAAGAAAAAAAAGAGCAGCGAACGAGCAAGCGAAAATATATAACAATAACAATGAATACCTGAAGGTAACTACAAGGTTGGTAGTAGGCCATCCCATAACAAAAGACGTATCTTCGGATTTGTTCAGTTCACTGACATCGTCCAGACAGCATTTCGTTAGCCATATTTCTGATATTCTGACTTTTTCCTTTAATTTGAAATTACCGCCAGAGCGTGCTTTCGCTATTAAAAGCAGGTCATTGAACAGAAACAGGTGACGGTCTTGGCTTTGCACACCCTGTGACAAAAAAAAAGAAGAAACAAATGACCAAAGTGGTATACTAATCGTTGTATTTGTACGTACATTATTCCTTCTATTCTTTTACTTTTCTAGGTAAGTAGGTAGAAGAATAAAAGGACCAGTTTTTTTTGAAATGTTACGAGTGTAAAGACCTTTGCGAAAAAATACTACGAATTTCTTTATTTTATTATTCAAAAGAAGAGGATCCTGGGTTCTCTTTATCAGGATCTCGTTTATCTCGAGCACGAGTTCATCAAACTTGACCAGAGAAGATTTAGTGCATCTGCATATATGTATATGCGAGAGCCTTTGCGACTGGAACAATCAACGTATTGAAAATACTGTCGGAGCCCGACGAGACTATGCAAACGAATCGAGGATTTCCTAGAAAAGTAGAAATCTCTTCTTTTACACCGAATTTCTAAATTCTTTTCATATACTCGTAGCTAAATATTCCGAGAAAACCCCGAAAAAAATCACATCTCCAGGCGACAGTTTTTTTTTTCAAACAAACTTTTGTCGTCCTTCTTAAGCGATGTTCTCTCATCATCCTGTTAATTCAGCGCAGATTTAACCTATCAATCGTATAAGTATAGCCTTGAAAATAGGTACATGGAAAATACTTACACTGGAGAACTGAACTGGAGCTTCCATCAAGAAAGTTCTCTGTTCGGATCCGTTCAGAGGTGTTTTATGCGAAGGAGGCGACTCCGATCGTAATGATTTGGTGGAAAGTGCTCTCTGAAGTCTGGCAGCAGCTCCGGATCTTTTTCTCATCAGGCCTTTGACCTTCTGCAATACACATAAAAGTACATACTAAATGAACATCTCTCAATTAACTCGATATCTTCATCGTCGGTAATTTCTTTATTATTTTGACATCACAAAGTACTACGATTCGTTTTGTGTACCTCTAACCCTTTTTTCCCTTTCATTCCAGGCTGACGTCCAAGACTTAAAATAACGTTCCAGTATGGAGCAATATTTTCTTAACGACTTTTCCCTTAATTACCCTCGCGATTTTTTTTTTAAATCTTTTGCTGGCGATTTGTTTCTACTGTCGTAAAAAGTGAAAAAAAAACACTCGTTCGCGTGTTTCTTTCGCCATATATTGGATTAAAACCTATTACCAAGTGAGCGAGTGTTGAATGTTGATACCAAGTATCTACTTCTACTTTTATCCCAAATTCTACATACATAAAAATTCCAATCAGTTGAGTTTATTACCAAAACATTACTACGAAACATCAACGAATCAATTTATAAGGTTCAATGTGTCCTACATACCTAAATGAAAGATTCGTCAAAAAACGAAAATAAACTGCTAGATTACCAATTCTTACTTTTTTCATTTTTTAGAATTTTCAAAACAGGTTTTTAGATTGAATTTCTATTTTTTTTACACTTGAAGTTTTTACTGATTTCAAATTTAGCTTTGACAACTTTTAGAATGAAGTAAGAATTCAGAATCCTTTATTTTGAGTCTGATTAGCTCAAAAAATTGAGACTTTGTGATTGGGGGGGGGGGGGTAGAGAGGAAAATGTTGCATAACAGTATGGACAATTATTTTTCTTCAAGCTCTATAGTGAAAATACGTTAAAGATTGCCACAAAAAAATGTTTTACAACATTTGAAAACTTTTTAAATCACACCACTGTAAAAATTTAAAAAATGTCTAACAATGATTTTGATACCAAAAAATTTTCACTTTCATTCTTTTTTCAGAAAATTTAGAAAAAATTCAGTAATAAAAATTGTTGATTAACGAAGATTCTATGATTTTTTTTGAAAAGATTCAAACGATAAAAATTAAATTTAATCCAAAGTTTAAATTTACCTATTTTATTAAAAATTGATTTGAAAAAAAAATATATTCAGTTTTTTGGTGACTTTGTCTCATTTTTTTTTCATTTACAGAAATCAAAATTCTTCGTAGAACACAAAGATTCCTTGTAACCCTTGAAAAATATTAAAATTTTCTCTGCTGGTCATGATGGATATGAATAGCAATATCGTGCTCAAATTTCCCTCTTCATCCCCTTAAAAAACTCTTTCAACTAAGTTTTGAGTATAAATATGTTTTCTAAAGTGAAAAATAAACGCGAAAAAACAACTCTGATGAAACTTTTGAAAATATAAATGTGAAAAAATTCTTCTAAAAGGTTATAAGCCCTACTGAAATCTACCAGCTTAATTTTTGAAAGTTTTTAGATGAAAAAAAAAAAAAAAATGAAAATTATTGCAGGTACTTGTACTTAATTTTTTTTTCAAAGTAGGAATATAAACATTTGAATAAGACGTACCTACTTTTTAAAAAATGTTTTTTTTCTCCAAAAAACAATAAAAACTGACAAAAATTGTTTTTCTAAGCAGAATTTGATTCAAAAATTACTTACTGAAAAAATTTATCGTTTTACTTCGATTAGGCAAAAAAGTTTCAAGGCTTGATGAATTATTCACAATAATTAGTCTAAATTCAAGGACAGTGAAAATTAATCGAAAGATTTATTGATTTTTCGAATCGTGATGAAGAAAAGCAGAAAAGGGAGAAAAATTTTGGATGCTTGATTTTATTCTAGTTCAGTAGTACTTTCAAAATTATTTTGATTTTTTTTCTTCAAATTTTTCGATTATTCTAGCTCTTATCTCCTTGAAGATTCGCTATTCTCATAATCGAGAAAGAGGGAGGAGGAGAATTCTGAATGCATAATTTCATTTTACTCACTTGGTAAGGTACCTACTTAAAACTTTTTTTCGCCACGTCCACGGAAATATCCACCAAATTACCATGAGGGGTGAAAGAAGGAAGGGGAATGGACAGAAAATTCCAAATAAATTTTATTCCACATGCCTACTTGTAGTTTTCATTTCTTTCAGATTTTCCAATCATACTCAAAGGGTTCAGCTTAAGCCAGATGAACTCAATTATCATGATAAGAGGTAAAGGACGAATGGGAAAGGTCGGAAAATTTTTAAGGGGTCATTTTACTCCCCTAGGTAAGTAATTTCGACATTTTCCGTTTCCTTCCTTCAAATTTTCAATTTTTTTCTTTTCTTGGAAGGTAAAAAATCATCATGATAGATGAGAGAAGAAAAGATGCCCTGAAGGAGGAAGGAGGGAGAGAGAGAGGGAGCAAATTCTCAAAACGTCACCATACTTCCCTGCTGAAAAAATTAATCGCATTGAATTATTTAAGAAGGAAACGAAATGCAGTAAGGAAAAAATCCTGAGCTTTGATTTTGCAATTTAGGTTGCCAAAATGGGGCTATGACTGATTTTTTGATTCCCCCCCCCCCCGTTTCTCTTCACTTATGCAGAGGATGATTAGCAAATTGAAAAAAAATGTAAGAAATAAACAGGTAGGAAAGTAGTTTTACTTTTTTTTCAAAAATTGAGGTAATTGAATAAAAAAAATCTCAATAAGTAAGTATTTATTTTTTTTTTTTGCACAAGAATAGTACTTACTGTTGTTGTTTTTTTTTGAAAAAAACACACAGGAAAATAAATTACTGATTACAGCCTATATTTTTCTTTATTTCAATTTTTTTCCCATTAATTTCTGATCCATGTACTCAAATTTTTCATTCCCATTTTTAAAATATTAATTTTCTGGAATTCTGGATCACGAAAAATACAGAAAAAAACATAAATAAATCAAAAAGGGTATTCCATTTCTTTTTCAATTTTAGAATTGAGTAAAAATTTCATCCATTTGATTTCATTCAAGTATTGAAAAACTAACCCTAAAGCTACGAATTCAAAAAAAAAAAATTGAAAATTTTCAAGAAAATCTATCCCTTTTCCCTCCCTCACCACTTGAAAAAAAAATAAAAACGCGTGAAAAGCTGAAATCAACTCGAAACTAGGTACTTAAGTATATCATTTATGCAAAATAATACCATCCCTTAAAAAATTTATAATCGAACCCACCATCAATTTCCCATCAAACAACATCAAACATCCACGCGCCAATATAGGCAGCACAGGTGAGCACAACACAGGTGAGAGGTTCCAGGATGTCCAGACTACTTTTCGAAACCGACTACACAAACACAGTGTGCATAGGCCTATAGAGAATGGAGCCTTTATTCTTCCACATCCACACATTTTAAATGAATTATCGAATGTCATCCTTCATGCCACAGCTTCCATTTCACAGATAAGAGTACACGAGTAGGTACAAAATAAAGATATCTAGCACCAGTATAGTATTATAGAAATGCATCTCTAAAAGGATGGAAAATCTACTACAGGATTAATAGTTGTATTTGCCTGGTTGTTTCTCTTATCCTCTTACATCAATAAATGGCACCTTTTTTTGAAACCTTTAAAATGTATTATTGAAAGGTCGAAAAAATCGCGCCACTTTGGATTCAATTCAAAATGTATAAATAATGATTTTCAGACGAAAGGATAAAAAGAGCTAGAGGTGTTTACTTTGCGATTTTCTGTATAAGTGAGAGTGAGGGTGCAAATATAAGGTAACATTAAAGTGACTCTAGTCTCTATGTCTAGCTGAAATACTCCTACTCGTGTACAATATTGCACACATTCCGGACACGTTTATAAATTTAGATATGTAGGTAAATATAATTGTAAAATCTTTCGAGAAAAATATATAGGTAAACGTAAACAACACCTATAAATGGCACCTTTAGATCGTTACGCAGGCACACGCCGGTTACATTATTACAATTAACAATTACTCGTTTAATAGTTGTAAACTCTTGTAAGTAATGTTACCTTCTGCCCCACATTGAGTAACGGATTATTATTGTTTCTTGTACGAGATGTACATAATATGTGCACTATACTACTTGTTTACGTATATTTTTGTATGTAGTTTCTTACCCAGGTACATGTATCAATTAAAACACATCTAGGTACTCTACACGTGCATTTTTAAACAAGGATGAATGCATCATAGACCATATTTAGTGGCGTAACCGAAGTATAGTGTAACTGATAAGGATATACGTTGTTGTACTTTTTTTTTAATAATAACTTGATAATGTGTGTCTAGAGAGAGAATAGAGATGCAGCACTTACCATTGTTAGAGCTTCTGTGTCGTATAATCTCAGACAGTCATTAGGGAAAAGATCTTGTATACGCTCCAAATCGCTTTCCCGTTGTCCTCTCTTCGTCGCCTGGATAAAAATACACACAAACGTTAGAGAGATAAATACACAAATACAAAAATTATACGTTATACCTTTGCTATACGTACACGATTCTAACTTATATACCTATAGCTGATATTATGTATAATAAATTTTAGTTAGATATTAACGCACCGCGATGATAATTAGGCGACGCGAATACCTCATGCCTATTGCTACTAAATGGAAGCCTTATCAATTCCACCATCGTCGTACTCTTGAACCATTTACCTATGCATTTAACCCGGCCACCAATGCTGCACTATTTTAACATCCTTAATAGATAATAGCAGGTGAGGTGCATGACATTCAGCATTTTCAAAGTAGGTATGTAGTTGGTTTTCCAGGCTCACTAGAGAGGTCATCAGAAGGGATTCCAAAAAGAAATTTTTCAACTGAGAGTGAGAAAGGGAGAGTGATTTTGATTTTTATAATTGGAAAAAATTACCAACAGGAATTTTTATTTGGATAATTTGGCCAAAAATTATTTTTAGAACTACATATATACTAAATACTTATATGACAAAATTATCCATAATTTTTGTTCAGTATCACTCCCAATTGATGACTGAATCTCAACTGGCATGGCGAGCCTTAATTGGTACTTTAGGTACCCTATAGATGATTTTCGAAGTTTGGAGGGAAGAGGGTTAAAATGAAATAATTATTCACACTTTGAAATTTGAAAAAAAATCCACAATGTAGGTACTTCTTTTATAAAAAAATTCACACTATAAAAGTAGCTTTATTTGAATTTTTAAATTTTCAAAAATTTGTTGAAACCCCAAAAATGAACGTTGGTTTTCAAAATTTTAGTTACCAGGATTTTATGACATTTTTTTTTTTATCTGACTTGTTTTTTTTTTAATTCAGAGAGTGTCAGTTCAAAAGGTTCTCTTATCTAATTAATAATCACAAATACCTTCGATGGAAAATTTCAATAAAATCATCCATGTTTCGCTTACAGACCTCGAAACTTCGGATAATATGAATTGACCTTTAATCAGAGGTCATTCAAGCTTACTGACCAACCAGGAAACCAATTAATCTTTCAAAAGATAACTTTTCTTCCAATCCTTTGACTACCATACGCTAAAATACTGCATTGTTTCTCCAGTTCTTGATTTTTTTCATTTTTTGAAACCGATTACCTAACTTTGTAGTATTTGAAATTTCTCTCCGTCTCTGATTTCCGATGAATAGTTTATTTTTATTTATTTATCTTTCAATTTAGGTACCATTGCACAAGATGAAGGCGATAAACGATATCGGTGTTATTATTTGTCTAAATATTAGCACGAGTAAGTGGCTCATGAGTTGGAAATTTCATTAAGCCTTGTTTTTTTCATAATGAAAGTGATTATTTTTGTTGACGTTGGAAAGTTGAGCTCATACTTAATCCTAATAATGTGTATGCAGTAGATTTACGCGCAGTAATAGCGCTGTAAATGTATTTAGCCAATAACAAAATCATGTAAGTTTTATCTGGTTTTCTAAAAGTACCTCAATTACCTTGCTTAACAAATAGATAAGCGAAGGGTGGAACATTTATAGTGATATTAGTAAAATTTAAAAGATAAGTTGTTTCAAAAAAGAATGAGAACGAGTACCTAGTTCTGATTTTTTTACAGTTGAATTAAATTTTGAAACACCTAAATTTAAAGGAAGAAGGGTGACGATGGCAATTTTTGTAAATAATACATATTAAAATTGTCGACATATCTACGTGACTTAAAATGTGCGATTTTGGATCTTCAAATCTAAAATGCGTGAATGTAGATCCTTAAAAATCAATTTCGTCGAGTTATTTTTGCCTTAAAAATTCAATCTGCTCTCATGTGAAAGGGAGAGTGGGTAAAAAAAATCAAAATTTTTCTCAATATTGAATTTGACATGAAATTTTACTTCCAACTTTTTAAATCTGTACAGGGTGTCTACCAAAATTTGATATTCAAAAATTGCGACTTTTAGCGACCCTTTTTCGCAACTTTTTTTCTCGGTACCTACCCAGTGCTTCCCATTTTTTAACAAAAAACAAAACAAAAAAAAACGGTTTTCCCAATAAAATTCACACTTGGGAGGGAGGGGGGGGGGAGTGTGACCAACTTTCAATAGTTGCCATGTTACATAAAAAATGTATAAAACTAAATATGAAAAAATTGGAAGTCGGGACGATTTTTAGTGATTTCTGAGGAAAATCGTGACCTTTTTCTCAACTTTCGCGACCTTTTTCTTGGCTTTCGCGACCTTTTTCTTGGCTTTCGCGACCTTTTTCTCAACTTTTGCGACCTTTTTCTCAACTTTCGCGACCTTTTTCTCAACTTTCGCGACCTTTTTCTTGACTTTCGCGACCTCTTTCTCAACTTTCGCGACCTTTTTCTCGACTTTCGCGACCTTTTGCTTGACTTTCGCGACCTTTTTCTCGAATTTCGCGACCTTTTTCTTGACTTACACAATCTGGTAAACACCCTGTTGTACTTTGATTCTTTTGCTCAAAAAATGAAAAAATAATAATGGAAAGAAGGGGGGGGTGAAATAAAAATTTCTTGAAATTATTGAGTTAATTTAAAACTGTTTGTTTCTCTCGAATCCATTTCTAAAATTCTGAGGTAGATCTCCCCTCCTCCTCTCCCTCACAAAAAAGAGTTCTTGAATAAGAGATGTGGAAAGGAAGAAAAATTAATTTTTTTCCAAAACACGAGTTTTAAAATGTTGCCCTATAATTTTCAAAAAATTTGAAAACGTTCCTCACTTGTAGCATGAGAGGATCCCTTTCAAAGTTTTATGCCAAAATTCACATTAAAATTTGGTTAAACTTTTTTCCAAAAAATCATGCTGCTGTCGAAAAATTTTTGAGATGAAGGTTCTTGATGAGAAGTGCGAAGAGTACATAAAGCTGGTATTTTAAAACAAATCGTGATATTAAAAGAAAGGATACCTATAATTATTCGTTCTCAAGTTTGATTTTTTTTCTCATTTTTTTACAATTTTTTTCTCAATATTTATTTGTTTCAATTCTATTTTCAAACTTTTTTCAATTTTTTTTTTTCATTTTTCATCATTTCTTTTATAACTCAAAGATCACTACAGAGTTTTTGATCAATAGAAAAACTTGAATTAATACTTTAAAGTTTGAGGAACCCAACGCATGTTCCTAGAATCCCACCACAAGTCTCCGAATCTTCTTTTATGCAACTTGAAAATTTTAAAACTACCTATTACGAATGGTCCACCCTGTATAACATTGTACTATACGTTTACCGATGATATCATTATGTAAACGTGATCAAGCTGCTAATCTAATCTCGCCGCGGTCTTCATTCTCTCTACCGGGTGTACACAATATTAGTATATTCAAGCAACAACGTTAAAATGATTCAATAATCGAAAGTACTACTCGGTAGAGCAGCTAATAGCACATTCGAGCAATTTAATACTCATCTCAGTTTCAACTCCGGAGGTAAAATTTGCATTCCAAGTATCGCGGGCTGCTTGTAGTTGTGTATGAGCTTGAGCCTCGAGCATAATCGATTAATTTTCCTTTCAGTTTCAATTTCAACCAAGTACATACGTAGGTACTAAACGATATAGCGATGAAGATGAGATTGGCTAATTAATGAGTTGAAAAAATATCACCGCGTGGTGATTGGTGAAGCTGGCCAATGTTTGAGTGAGTACCTAGTGCAGTGATGAGAATTAAGAGAGAGACAGAGGTATTGACGAATGATAACCTCGTTGCCTTTGTGTGTAATGTTACGTGATACTTATGGCGATGCACGTAGAATCTCGGTGTATTATCACACTCGGTTTGTAGGTACTTGGTGGGTATTGATTGTGGTGAAATGGCAATGTAGGACTGTAGGACATTGCTTCTCTAGTTCGATAGAGTAGACCCTATGTTGATTTCACGGTTTAGGATTACTTGGCGAAAAATTTTTCAAATTGGATATGACTAAGTGAAATTTAAGATTACGTGTAGTGTGCTATAGCTAGTTGACCGAGTTATCGGTTTTTTAAATTATGTCATAGAGAGATGACTTTTTTCTTTTCTTTATTAGGTGTATGCTTTGATGTTAAATACATATATTACACTCTTTTTTTCTTCTTTTTTTGAAAAAAAAATGAAGAAAATAATTACTGTAGTATCTTGTACATTTTTATATGTATGTTTTGCATAAATAAGTATTCATTTGCTTTTTGATATATGAAATATTACGTTAGGTTTTCCTTATTGTGTAGTATTGACTTGGTGGCGACGACGACGCGATGTTCGAGTGTATAATGTTCACTATTACCTATAACCTTTGCCTTCTATGGCAATGATTCAATATAAATGATAAGCTTTGGAATGTGTCCCGAGAGCCGAGGTTGTTAATTGAATGTTATTGTCTTGTAATTTTTCGATATGTAATGATACCAGACGTGATTTGTCGAGTGTTGCTGCTCGGTCGGACTGGATTAATTATGTACATTGATACATCTAGATGTACACATATAAATGACGCCGAAATGCTAAATACTCGATGTTTACATGTGGTATTATGAAGGTACCTGAAGTACAGGGTGTTCGGGAATTGTGGTTTTTGAATTTAAAAAAATTATCGAACACAAGAGCTATTTTTAAAAATAGGTACAAAACTACAAAAATATTATAAAAATGGAATAAATTGAGGCTTGCTTGAGAAATTGAAAAAAAAAATTTAAAAATTAGAAAAATTGCATTTTTTTTTTGAAATGATGTTCAAGGTAAATTGGGTCATTCCATTCCATGTCAAATCAGCGGATTTCTGCACGAGGGGCCTTCCTATTTTTTTAAAAATCAGATCATGGGTAGAGATCATCAAACAATGACAAATGACGCAAATCAAACATATTTTTTTCAATTTTTTTTGGCGGAGTATGGAGCTTAAAAGTTCTCCAAAATGGCCGAAAATGGAAAATTTTAGTTGCAAATTTCTCCGGTTGTACGTGATATAGAGTTTTGAACTTTTTTTCAAATTGTAGTACTTTGAGAGAGTTATCGACGAATGATGTCAAAATCAGTGTTGCCACTTTCAAAAACCTAAAAAAAATCAATTTAAAAACTTATAATTTAAATATAACCATGATCTTCATGGGTGTAAATTCTGAAAAAAATCTCAGTTTTAGTCCTTTTCATGTAAGATAACATATCGAAAAATTGGACTGGCATTTTTTTCCCATTTTCGAGAAAAAAGAATACAAGTTTTACACTTATTGCAAAAATACCATCAGAAACCTAAAAAATGGAAAATTTTGCACTTTTGAGATATTTTACCAATGTGTAGACGAACATGTGAAAAAAATCCCCCTCTCCTCCAATTTGTCAACGAATTGACGAGAAATTTTATTTTTCAAGCTATAATTTCAAGAGTGAAACATATTGAAAAAAATGTACCGCCGTTTTAAACAAAAGCAGAAACCTAAAAAAATATTATTTTTCACAAAATTGGGGGGGGGGACTAGAGAGGGTAAAAAAACTGGACCGTTACTCTTACTACAGTATGACACAAAAGTAGTGCTCGGTGGCTTTCATTTCCAAGTGGAAAGAGCAAGCGAAATGAATGAAACGGCGTTGAGTAGGGAAAAATAAGGGCTTTCATAAGCGACCTTGAAAATTTCATGCCCATGCACAAGGTGTTCACAAATTTAAAAACCGGTTTGGCCAAAAAATTCAAACTGGTTTTTATTGGGCCAATGTGTTCTACACATTAAGGCGACAAAATCCTGATATGAATTTTTTGAAACCGGTTCATTAATTTGCAACCAGTTGACAAAAAACACCCAAAAATTGTAGACAGAGAAAAACGCTTGAAACAAAAGTTGTAGAGCGTGAAAAATTACACAATTCTGTCTAATCACATTTTGAAACTGGTTCATTGGTTCGAATTTAGCAACCAGTTTGAGACAATCGCCTAAAAATTGAAGATAGAGAAAAAAGTTTGAAACAAGAGTTGTAGAGCTTGAAAAATTGAATCATTTTCATTGATCAGATTTTGAAACTGGTTCATTAATTTGCAACCAGTTATCAAAAATTACCTAAAAATTAGGGATAGAGAAAAAAGCTTGAAACATGATGAAACATGAGTTGTAGAGTGTGAAAAATTGAACTATTTTTGCTGATCAGATTTTAGAACCAGTTCATTAATTCGTAGCAAGCCATCAAAAATTACCTAGTTGCAAATTAATTAGCGATTTACAAAATCCAATCACCAAAAATAGTTCAATTTTTTACCCTGCACAACTTTTGTTTCAGGCTTTTTTCTCAATCTTCAATTTTTAGGTAATTGTCAAAAACTGGTTTCTAAATGCGAACCAATGAACCGGTTTCAAAATGTGATTGAACAGAATTGTGTAATTTTTCACGCCCCACAACTTTTGTTCCAAACTTTTTTCTCTATCTCCAATTTTTAGGTAATTTTTGATAACTGGTTGCAAATTAATGAACCGGTTTCGAAATCCAATCAGCAAAAATGGTTCAATTTTTTACGTTCTACAACTTCTCTTTCAAGCTTTTTTTCTCCATCTCCAATTTTTAGGCGATTGTCAAAAACTGGTTGCTAAATACGAACCAATAAACCGGTTTCAAAATGTGACAAGACAGAATTGTGTCATTTTTCACGCTCTACAACTTTTATTGCAAGCTTTTTTCTCTGTCTACAATTTTTGGATGTTTTTTGTCAACTGGTTGCAAATTTATTAACCGGTTTCAAAAAATTCATAACACGTATTTATCGCCTTAGTGTGTAGAATACATTGGCCCAATAAAAACCAGTTTGAATTTTCTGACCAAACCGGTTTTTCAATTTATGGACACCCTGTGAAGGGGGGGGGCATGAAATTTTCAAGGTCGCTTTTGAAATCCCTTATTTTTGCCTACTCAACGCCGCTTCCTTCATTCGTTTCGCTAGCTCTTTCCACTTGGAAATAAAAGCCACCGAGCACTACTCTTGTGTCATACCGTATTTTATGCCAACTTTCAGCTTTTTAGAAAAATGTTGATTTTCCCTTACTTATTTTTGGCCCAAATTTGATTTTGAAAAATTCATCAAAAATTTAAAAGTGCACTTTAATACCTGAAATCTTGGCTGATGTCATATATTTTTGCATGTTTCTTTAATTTAGCTTTATTAGGATAGAAACATTTCTGTCAGTTGGGAGATGCTCCTTTGTCCAAAGAATTCGCAATGACATCAGTCTGGAACACTTCAATTTTCAAAATTTGTAGATATTGAACCGCAATCTCAAACGTAATTTTCTCACAAAAACCTCAAATTAATCATTCACTAACCCTTATTTCTTAAAAAAATTTCAAAAATTCCTCCTTTAATTAGGCACATTTATGCACCAAAAGGGTTAATAAAATTACACGACTAGCGTTAAAACCCGACACAAGTCTTCCATCAGGAAGAGTGGAAATCAGAGAAGAGGAATATCATAAGAAAGTAGCCAGCCTTGTTAACCAATAACCATCCACACTCCACGTCCACATCGTTCAAATGTCGCTTCTAATGCTGCAAATAATAATTACACTGGAGATGAAAATTGAAGCCGAGCAAGCAGCTATAATATTTCCTCTTAAATGAATTCAGGGTTAAACGAGAATTTCTGCAAAACTCTCGATATTCCCAAGTGCGAATCTCGACTACCATTTAATAACACCGCTTAAGAACAGCTCGTAGTATCTCGTTCATTGATAATTTCACCTAAACTGGATCGACTGTATCTTTACCTACATACTTCATAATATAAGCGCGACTGGGTACAAATTCCTATATAATTTAATCCGATCTCGTACTAGAAGGTGTAATTACTCAGGTACCTATAAGCTTCGTTTAGATAAATTGCTCACACCACACCACACCGTAGAATAATAATATCACATCACACACTACACCACAACAAACGTGAATTTATCACCACCGAAGAAAGTGTCAGTAGTCGTATTAACCTATAAAATTGAAAACCTATATAAATTGCCGTAGTATAGCCCATAAATCGTGTCATGTGTCAATCAAGCGAGTTGAAAATGAAATAAAAACCTCTGCTCGGAATCCGTACAACTTTTCATTTCGTTCACCTGAATTTCTTACTTATTATAAGTACCTACTTATATAGAGAACAGCAGAGATGAGGCTCGTGTTCAAATAGATACTTTCTAATCATCGTAGTACACCTATTCAATTAAAAAGGTTAATTTTTCAAATTTCCAATTAAACGAAAGCTGAGACTTTTTTGTTCCTTTGAGTACGTAAGTACATGTACAAAGTTACCCACACACAATACCTTTCCTCTACGTCGAGTAATGCAAATAACTCGAAGCTATATGTGTGTATGAAAAAAAATCGAGTAAGAGTATAATATGGCAAATCTCATATCGCGTAGACCACAATGGATGATAAAAGATTCGGAGCAGGTATTTACACGACCCCGATTCGGCAGGCCAAGTCGAAAAATTATCTCAGCTACATCGCTATATGGTAACAAAATATAACAAAATGGTGTAATCGGATCGAGCTCGAGTTTTATCTAAAAATGTCATAAGGTCATGTCCTCTCCTCACTTCTTCGTGTCTCATGTGCCATGTGCCACATGCACAAGCACTGCAGAGTGCACTGCACACGCTTGATAATGCGAAAAATTTCCACTTCCACTTCCATCGGGTACAATAGGCTGATCATAGAGAGGCTAAAAATACCACCAAATATCAATCTTTTCAGATACCGAACAAAACATGATTTGCCACTTTACGCGCTTCGGTCAATTTACAGATGAATTGATAAACAAAAGATGACACTAAGGAGCGAGGGTAAGGGGTACGTGGTTCTCTCTGTCTTTATACTACATAGTACGAGTACGACACCTTCAAAGGTAGCTATCTTTACCTGTTCGTGTAACTTAACGTGTGCCTTGTGCCATGTAAACTCAGTCACGCTTTTCCTCTATGTCATCAACAATGACCTAGAAATTCCTATATTACATTCGACGACGATGCTGCTCGTACATATAATAATTTAGCCTCTGCTCATCAGAAGCCTCTGGTACAAGAGTAAACGTTCTCGTATTTCTTTTTCAAAAAAAAAAAAATCGTAATAAATATTTTAAAAATCATCCCATAATATGAGCTTGTTGTAGGGAACATTTGAAAAAAAAAAACACTGTTGACCCAGTTGGACTCTTTTTTTATAACCCTTCATTGAAAAATATTCCTCATCGAGGTGAACTACAAAAAGATCTGCTTAGTAAATGAAAAGACCCCGATACTTGAGAAAAATTGAAAAAGCACCGAGTGAGAAATGCTTTGCGTTTATTTCGAGTAAAAACTTGGAGTGTTTTATTATTTAAAGCTCATCGCGTAACGGTTAGAGAGTGAACGATGAAGCGGTAAGGGGGGAGGAGGGGAAAGGTTATTAAATGGTTCAGATACCGGTGTGTATTCGCTCATCGGTCTCTTCTGGTAACAAATCATTAAAAATTTACACTCGCTAGTTTGTAGTTTTTAATTCGCGTTTGCTACTAAATGGTGGATTGAAATTATAAAAAAAAAATTATAAAAACCACGTTGGTACTATTTTTTTTCCTCTCTCTGTGGAATGGGATTTTATGGGAAGCGAACCAGATATATTTGATGAGGATGAACTCGTCGGAAATTTTTTTCTATCCATCTGCTTTGGAGGGAAATTATAGAAAATTACCGAAGAGTAAAATTTTAAATCATAGCGACATGAATGTATTGAAAATAACGGATTCTGATACCTCAACTAGAGCAAAGGTAATAAAATTGATTTTTTTCACTCGTGAAATTACTTTGTATTAATGTAAGTATTCAAATTTTGAAAAATTAATCCAATAAAACGTACTATAAGGAAACACAAAATACTCGTACTCGTATAATTTATTCGATCGTTTTTGATTAATTTCAACGCCTAACGAAATTCTCTATGTATTTAATCATAATAACACTCCCCAGGTATGTGTAGTATAGTAGGTAAAATATCACACACAGGAATAATTTAATTTCACAATCGAAATTAAATTTTTCAATGTTACTATCTATCGATTTGCAAAAGAAAAAAGAAGTGTAAATAATTATTCAGGAAATCGGTTTCGAGTCCTTCGGAAATATATGTTACGATTGTACCTATTTATACGCTTGAATTATGTCACTGTTGAACGATACCGTGTTCGCAGTATCCTTCAAAAATTAAGCTATGCAAATTCGAAATGTAATTGTACGTTGAGTTGTTTCCACATCCAACGACAACGTGACGATTTTGAAACCGAACGTAAGTAATTGAACATGCACTTCGTTCAGTTCAGTTGATTTATTCCGGTGATAATGAACAAAACAATGAATAATTCCAGAAAACTGAAAAGTGTTGAAAGAGGAGAGGAGAGGAAATGATTAAAAAATCATATTATTTTGCGTTCATACGACATCAAGATGAAAACTACGCTGAACTTTTTTGTTTTTTTTTTCATGCTTCGAGTTAAAATTGGGCACATTTTGTTTTATATTCTTAACAGAAAATATTTTGTGATCAAGTTTACACGAAATAAAGAAATTCTGAAAAAAAGGTCATTTCGTACAATTTTTTGTTGAATGAATGAAAAGTGAATCACACTTAGAAATTGAATTGATCCGAAGAAGCAACAACCAAATTTAGTTTGAAAGGTCAAAATTGCAAAAAAAAAAAAAAAATGGGATGCAATAATGCAAACATTAAATTTGTACTACGATTGGATCAAATTCAAATTTTAATGCATTTTTTGAGATTGTTTGTATTTTGAAGTTTCAATATGTGAACTGAAATTCTCAATGTTTACCAAAATTAGAATTGAACTCCTAAGAAAAAAAAATCAAAAATTGTTTCCGTTCCACTTGTTTACTTTTTTTTTGATTTTTTCTGCCATCATACCATGAAGTAGTTGATTAATCGATCTTGTTCAAAATGAAAACCAATTTCAGCCCTAAAAATAATTAATTTTCTGATCAAAAAATTGATCATGATTGAAATTTGATTAATCGAACCCCAAGAATCGTTTTATTCGCAATTTTCAATTCAATATGATCGATTATGTTTGAAATTAAAAGTCAATATAATTGTAGTCCTAGATCTCTTGATCGAAAATCGAGCATGATCGGATGGATATTAAAATAATCGAACTCCAAAAGCAAAAATCGATTCACTTCCGATCTTCAATTTTATAGGTAGGTACTTCTTTATATGGTCGATCGTGTTCGAAATTATTGTAGGTATTTTTTTGTATTGTTTCGTTCCCTGATCCTTCTTTTTGTTTAGAAAAAATTGACCAAAATTACGTTTTTCTTCTCAAAGCGATCTTTTAAAACTAGATTTTTTCATTTTCGATTTAAATCTTAGTGTAAGAAGTGATCGATCTCTTCGAAGATGTTCAGGAGGACTACCTCCGGTCCCAAATTCACTCTGCTCCCAACAGAAAATCAAACGATGTTTGGAGCACCCCCCCCCCTAATTTGAAAAATTAAAAAACAATACTTGACGAAAAACATGTCACAAAAAGTTCTCACTTTATGCTTCAGAATTTTTTATAAATAGGTAGGTATGACACTTAAAAAACACCTTTAATCCTTTAAATCAAATTTGATCCCCTTTCGGGGTCAGAGCCCTCCTTCGAAAAAAAAAATACTTCGAATAAATGAATTAAAGAGAACTCGATAAAAAATAAACAATTCAGAACTCTATTTAAATAACTCACTTTCAAGAAAAATCCTCCCTTCTCGTCTCCATTGTTTAAAAAAATGAACAAAAAATTTCACTTACTTTCAATTTTTTGTGTTGAAATTTGAAATTGCTATAAATAATTTGTTTTTAGAAGAAGCTTTATCTGGTCTTCTAAACAATGTTGCCCTTCTACGCGAAGCCTCCTCCCCAATTTGAGCAAAAAATATTCTATTGGAAAGGGGCTCATTCAGAAAATTCTGACAACACTGACAATTTTCAGAGAATTTTCATCGAATTTTATTTTATTTAGAGCTCTGCACAGACACAGCAAGATTGCTTGGGGGACTAGGGGAAGAAAAGAGGTTCTTTGAAAGAATAATTCTGACGCACCAAGTAATTAGGAATTTTTGAAACTTTTACTCTTCATTTTTATGAATTTTTTGTGTTCGAGGTTTTGACTTACAGAGGGACTAACATTAATTGGAAAATGATGAGGTTTCAGATCAGAGGAGTTCTAATATGAAAATGGAAAGTAAACTTCATAGAATTTTTTGATTTTTTCCCCATTTTTTGATGGGGGGGGAGGGGTCTTCATTACAGCACTTTTTCGGATATCGGGGAAAATATAATCAAATGGAATAACTTTCTCATAAAATCTAACATCTTTACATTGGGGAGAGCATAAAAAAGCAAACATTCAAGACCATTCAGTCATCAAAAATTCACATCTAATCAAAATTCTTTTTTTCTGCCACAAAAAATACGAAAAAGGTCAATAATGTTTGTATAAAAATTTGGTTTTCGAGAGTGAACAGTCTGAATTGAAAAAAATTGGAGAACATTTTTCTTTTTTTTGGTGCCGGCGGGGGGGGGGGGGGGAGAAGAGGGATGATGGAGGGAGGAGGCAACAATTTTTATTTTGTCCACGCACACAACACAGTTTATCCAATATCTGTATCAAATCAATTTCATTAAAAATTCATTTTTATGTTCTTTAAAAAAATTCACAACTTTTGAATATGAAGGATGCTTTCACAATATTTCTATACCAATTTTATTGCGTGCACTTATTTCAGAATTTTTTCTCTTTTTTGTATAATTTACTGATAATATGTAATATCGATGAATTTGTATTACGTATTGAGATGGAAATAAATTTTGAAGATTTTGAAACGAAATTTTCGTAACGAACAACGACCGAATAGTTTTTAAACATTTCCATCAATTTTTCCAATAGCAAAATAATTTTGATATCATTTCAATCTAAATAAAGGAAAATTTTCCAAGAACATCATTCGAATAAAAAAGTATTTTCACCCGAATACAACAGAAAAAATACACCAAATTTCACCCTTAAAACCCGCTTCCCTCCTTCACCCCTTGCACGTATATTTTCAGCTTTAGTTTTCCTGAAACGTCAATCCGTTCATTTCCTTTTCGACTCGATTCCTCTACTTAAATATTACACCAAATCTATTTAAAAAAAGCAAAGCAAAAAAATATAAATCACAAACGTGAATCATCATAAAACCACTCGTTTTCTTACAACAACCTCTTCACAATCTTTGGAAATTCGTGTATATACGACTGAGACTGATGGTGGAATAATGGGACCTCCTCGACTCTGTAGAGAGTCTCGTCTCGAGACAACATCGACATCGGATTTTATTATTTTACACAAGTTAGCTGCGTAGTGTAGGTACTCGTATATTCCATAATCTCTCTAAAAGCTTTACACCATAAATGACATCAGACATCGTTTTTGATACTTTAATACTACACATAATAGAGGTTATTAAAGAACCCACGATTCTCCTCTTATTCAAAACCAGCTTCTTACTAACAACAACAACAACGGTTGCGAAATTCATCTCAAACTCCAAGTCTAAGGTAGCTCGATGATAGATAATGGTTCAGAAGGGGGGTGGGGAAGGGGGAGCTGAGACGACGACGATGATGATCATTAAACTCGCGTAAATCAAAACTTGGACATATCTTACCTGTTTGCATTTCGCTTTAGCTTTATTGACTTCTTCAACGTTGCACTGGTCTAGTCTCGATTCATTCAGTAAACTCTCGAAATATCGTTCGTATTCCGATAAACGTTGCACCTGTGATGGAAAAAGCATCGAAAAAATACGAATTAAAGTATGGTATATAAATTCGAAATAACTTGATATGGTAATATCGTCGTGAAATAGGTCTATGCTATAAAATAAACTACCTAAATATATATATAGTGGTTCTTATACAGATCAGCTTCTAGTTTGATAGCACAAAAATTAGATAGGGTCACAAAAGTTCAGAAACCGAGTTGCATTCCCTGATCAATGCAACATTTGGGCATATTTCTTTCTTCAAGAAAATGTACGAGTAATAGTATAAAAATTGGTCAACGTAAGGATAATTTTTCGCTGCAACAATAATACATTACCAACCATTCGATACAGAAACCGCAAACGATTAGCGTTAATAATTTAAATTAATTAACATGTAATTTGGATGCTGTGCTACGTTCATGGTCATTGGAACGCGACTTGGACTCACTCTTGTTGTATTGGAAAGAGAAGTTGCATAGCTTCGGCTTCAGCCGGCAAAAGAGAGAAGAGAGAAAGACCAGAGTTTGGTTCAGTTCAGAGAGATTACGTCATCGACGAGTTAAAAACACATTACCTGGATAGCAATAGAAGCAGAGAGAGAGAGAGAATTGGCGTACATGAGCCATAATTTTTATCCGATCAAACGAACCTGTTTACGTTATAGCAACGTTTAATGAACGGAAAACAAGTTGATAATAATTCGCGGTACAGGAGCGGCGCGGCGGCTTTCTCAGCAAGGTGACCAACATCTATAGCTTCTGTCATGAAAATTATACTCGTAAGTACTATGGTAGGTATACAAAAAACCCGGGCAAGGCAACGTTCCTTCATCATTCTACACTTGTTGACTTGTACAAGATTTTGTAGTATAGGAATAAGAAGGCTTCGTCATAGCTCTGTAGTCTGTACCTCTGTAAGAGGATAGGTAAAGTATAAGGCATCACAAGTCAAGTATACTTATAAGGCACCTGGCTGAAAATTTAGATATTTGGATGTCGAATGCCTGCCTATAAAGAATGTACGCGGATCTGTGTGATGTAAGGTATACCAGATACCTAGTCCAGTCAATGACACTGTACGTAGAATAAGAACCATTACTAATGGGTTACGAGAACCATGATGAACTAGGCAGAAGGCTTCAGCATATGCATATATTGTACAGAGACGGACTCAAATCAACATTCGTAACGTATTAGTAATCATATATTCACGCTAATTTACTCGTAATTCGGTTACGTACTCGGTTACGTCCGGTGCCGCATTCAAACCTACAATATTTTAAATATTTAAGAAGGTACATACTGTTCCAAAATACGATGAATAAAAATTTGCATGTCCCAGAAATGACAGAAAGAATGATTCAACTTTGAAAAAAAAAGGAAAATAATTATTAATTTATAAAAATACTAGAAAAAAGAAAAAAAAACGAAAGAAATGGGCAATTAAAATCAAAATGAACATTATTGCTATTTTTTTTTCTTCAAGTACTTGAATTTAATTTGCAAGGGAAGTAGATGAAATCACAAAAATGTAGAATATCGAAAACTTGGGGAATTTCTTTTTAGGGAATAACAATCTAAAATATCTACTTTGATTACAGAAAGTAAAAAAAAATCGAAGAAAAAAAACTAATGCTCACGTTTTGCCAAAAATTGCAAAAAAATGTTCATTTTCTGCTTCAAAAAAAAAAAAGTCAAATGATTTTTTTCCGCCAAAAAATGTACACTCCCTGTCACAAAATGTTTGTTTTCGAATTTTCTGACAACAATGCTTACTTACTTTTTTACCAAAAAAAGTTTATTTATGGTCAAAAAACATTTTCTACCAAAATTTTTTTGCATTTTTTACCAAAAAAAATTGTGCATTTTTTACCAAAAAAATTGTGCATTTTTTACCAAAAAAAATTGTGCATTTTTTACCAAAAAAATTGTGCATTTTTTTACCAAAAAATGATGCATTTTTACCGAAAAAAAATGTGAATTTTTTACCAAAAAAAATTGTGCATTTTTTTACCAAAAAAAATTGTGCATTTTTTACCAAAAAAAAACTATGCATTTTTTACCAAAAAAATTGTACATTTTTTATCCAAAAAATTGTGCATTTTTTATCGAAAAAATTGTGCATTTTTACCAAAAAATTTGTGCATTTTTACCAAAAAAAATTGTGCATTTTTACCAAAAAAATTGTGCATTTTTACCAAAAAAAAATGTGCATTTTTACCAAAAAAAAAGTGCATTTTTACCATATACAATTGTGCATTTTTTATCCAAAAAATTGTGCATTTTTACCAAAAAATTGTGCATTTTTACCAAAAAAATTGTGCATTTTTACCAAAAAAAATTGTGCATTTTTTACCAAGAAAATTGTGCATTTTTTACCAAAAAAAATTGTGCATTTTTTACCAAAAAAAATTGTGCATTTTTTACCAAAAAATGTGCATTTTTTACCAAAAAAATTGTGCATTTTTTACCAAAAAAATTGTGCATTTTTTACCAAAAAAATTGTGCATTTTTTACCAAAAAAATTGTGCATTTTTTACCAAAAAAATTGTGCATTTTTTACCAAAAAAAATGTGCATTTTTACCAAAAAAGAAATTGTGCATTTTTACCATAAACAATTGTGCATTTTTATCCAAAAAATTGTGCATTTTTTACCAAAAAAATTGTGCATTATTCAACAAAAAATTGTGCATTTTTTAACAAAAAAAATTGAAAAAAATTGTGCATTTTTTACCAAAAAAAATTGTGCATTTTTTACCAGAAAATTAGTGCATTCTTGACCAAAAAATTTGTGCATTTTCTATCAAAAAATTTCAATTCTGTGTTAGAATTTTAAAAATATTCATTTTTGAGCAAGATACATTCTCTACCAAAAAATTTGAGCATTGTTTGCCAAATAAATGTCAACTTTATGCAATTAAAAAAAAAAACATTCATTTTCCATCAAAAATACTTATTGCTTTTTCTTTGTACATAATTGTCAAAAATTCTCATTTTCTGCCACAAAACTTCATTTTTTTGACAAAAATTCTCATCATTGAGGAACGTCAAAAATGTTCAATTGTTCATTCTTTTGCTAAAAGTAATTTTTTGCTCAAAAAAACTGGTTTTCTGGCAAAAATATTCATTATTTTCTACTTTTTTTAAAAAATTCCCATTTTTGGACAAAAAATTTAAAAAATTGCCACTTCTGGTCGTAAAAGTTTAGTTTTTGTTGGTTAAAGAATATTACCAAAAATGCTAATTTTTTGCTTAAAATTTTTCCTTATTGTTCGGAAAGAAACTAATCATTCTCTATCAAAAGAGTTCGTCTTTTCACAAAAAAAAACTCAGTTTTAGATGATATGAGAAATCCTCATGTTTTTCCAAAAATTGCCAAAAGTGCTCATTTTTTGTGAAGAATGCTCATTTTTTTTGACAGAAAAATCATTATTTTCGACACTCTCAACCCAAAAACGGATTTAAGTCTCCAACAAAAAAGTTTTTTCTGTCAAAAAGCTCATTTTTTCTTGAAAAAAAAACTCACATATTGAAAAAGGTCGTTTTGCTCTAAAAATGCTCATTTTAGCTAAAAGAATGGCCATTTTCTGCCAAAAAATTGTTCTTTCTTTTTCAAAAAAAGTTCCTCAATAATTCTACAAACTTGACTATTTTCCCCAAAAATGTACTTTTTTGCAAGTAATTGCCACTGACAAAATTTTGGCAGAAAAGCTCAGTATTTTGACAAAAATGCTCACTTTTTTCCAAAAATTGTGAAAAATGTCGATTTTTTGGCCAAAAAAATTATCACTTTATGCCAACAAATTTTTTTAATTTTCTGTCAAAAATGCTCATGTTCTGCTCAAATGCTCATTTTCTTGTCAGTATAATTGATTATTTTTCAACAAAGAAGACACTCTTTTTACTCCATAAAATGTACTTCTCTGTTTTTTTTTTGAAAAGTGCAGGTTGTTGTTCCAAAAATTGATCAAGTTGTGGGGAGGGAGGAAGGATGAGCACTTTATTTGAAAAAATATCGTCAGTCTTGACAGTTCATATTTCGGATCTCAAAATCGTAACCTATTACCTACCTATATACAAATATGTGAACTATTCAATCAACACGGTCGACTACTGTAATCAGCAATCAACTTCGAGATGTCAACATTATCTGTATCAATATTCCCAGAAAACACACAAAGCATCACGTATTTTAACCGGAAAAACAATTAATTATTTCACTAGAAACGTGTCTCGCTCTCAATATCGTCAAATTGGGGAGGGAAAACTTAGATTATTAATTTACGATCACGGTTTTACATAATTCGATCGTTGATACATTAGGTAGTATTTTGATAAAATGAAACTTCGCAGAAACAGGTAAAAAATACCTGAAACTCATTCGCCATTCGATATGGATTAGTGATCCAATAATGACACGTCGTCGTAGATTCCGCTAACACATGCGATCAGCTGAGCTATATGGATTCGTAAAAATGTGAACTTATCAGACCAGCACGTTGTATTCTGAGTTTAGAGATTTGGATACAGATATATTTTAACCAATTTAACCAAAAAATGTATAAATTTTCGCGAAAAACTGCATTCGTGTAAATTTCAAGGTCGAATGATTCATTAACTTCTTCAACGATTTGAAAAAAGAAAAACAAACGTGTGGACAGTGGAGCTGTGAAAAATCATATGCTGCTTATTTTTTTAGTATTTCTTTCGTATAGGGTAATTTGAGCTCTAATTGAAAGCTATATTTTTTCCGAAACAATGATAAACATCGAGGTTTTTTATTCGCTAGACTATAATCCACCTGTTATGAATAATGGTGCACGTTTCGCTGTGCGCGAATATATTCGTATCCAAGCATTCTCGAGTACACTTATATTATTGATACACGATACACGCGACCACACCAGTTTTTTTTTATGTGTGCTTAGATTATTATCCGAGCTCAATGTAATCTTACAACAGCACATGAATTTTTCCAAGAATTCATCTCGTATAAGTACCAAGTTATAATCGTTAATGAGTTTGTCAGTTTTGAAACACACCTCACAAGAGATAAGCGACGAGATGTTGAATGACATGTTCTGTTGTTCCTCAAAAGTACCTCTAGATACTGAAATTTTTTGTTGTGGGTCATAAAATTTTACGGAAATTTCAATTTTGAAGCTCCAAACCCTTTTTTTCAGTTTGAATCAATTTCTATAGAACCTTTGAGAGAACTACCTACTCTTCCCCTCTCATACTTATTAAATTAATTTCGATCTACAACTGCGGAAATACCACAACCAGGCGAAATTTCCACACAATTTATTCGATACCTTACCTATACATCCAACGTTTGATCAAAGCTATAGGTATCCGATGATATTTCATCAAAACCGCCTAAGGCGATCGAATACCTCACGTAATAAGCATACTAAACGACGGCCAGCCAGATGGTTTTGTTCATAAATAAGAAAATATTATTAATCTTCTCGCCTCCCATGTCCTCATTGCTTTGGGTGCACCGCGAGATAGTGCGAGACGATCGCCCCGAAGACAATTCCGAATGTCAAATCACAACCATTTTTCGATTACCTTCTACGAATATAAATTTTTAATTACTATTGAGAAATTCATTAAGAGGTACGTGAGACTTAGCTCTATAGTATAGGGTATGTATATTTTTTTTTTACCAATGATAAACGTTCGATTTTATTAATCACATTTGCAGGACACGTTTGCATCTTGGCACATCTGTGTATGTATAAGTAAGCAATAAGTATTAAGTATATGAGGCAGCAAATTACTTAACCTTGTTGCGCGCGTTGTTGCGTAACCCTTTTTTTTTTCATAGTATGTAATAAGAGGTATGTCCATAAGTATGTATTAGTGAATAAAAAGCTGCCATTTTTTACAGGTGCGTACACACCTGCGTGATTTCTGGGCGTAACGTGTATGTTGTACTCAACTGTGTTGTAGAGGAAAAAGGAAAAGAAAAAAAAAAAAGAAGACATACACGCACATTTACAAAAATATCCGAGTACTACGTACACAATAGAAAAATGGTTATTGGTTACATGAAAATATTTCCACCAGCGATTAGTATCTATCAATACATTTATATGTTCGAACAAAGCACCTTAAGTTGTGTGGTAGTCACGTTTTTAAGGATGATTACGTTTATCGTTTATAATTGGCAGTGACAGGACAAATTAATGTTATCGTTTCCTCGTCATTAGAGGCTTTGCTGGTGATGTGATATGTTAAAGCGAGCACACGATCTACATTAAGGCGAGTTATTTTGACGTTTTGGCGTCTACGAATAGGTACTGGTAGGTACGAGTGCGGCGATGCCCTTTTAAATCAAAAAAATAAACGTATACGCATTTCTTCCTTAAATAGACATTCGGTAATGTTGCGCGATGAAGTTGAAGGACTTTTTGATGCGTTTGTCGAGAAGTCATTCTTCGTTTTTGTATAATTGTTCAGTGAGTTTGGTAGATAGATGGTACTTAGCTCATCTGAGAGACATGGGTTGAATTTTTTTTCGCAAAGTATCGTATGCTGTAGTCATTGCCTCCTGTAAGGAGCCAAATCAGTTCAAATTTTAAATTTGAAGTTAAAATACGATTGAGTAAGAAAAAAACACTTCATTTCGATTTTCGGGTCCTTATCTCTGAATTCAGGGCCCTTGAAATCAAAATTGCACTTTCGATGCATTTTCAGGAGCAAGTCTTTGTCGAGAGCTTTCGATTAAAAATAATATACTTATACCTATACAGGGTGTCCGAGGAGTGGCGATATAAACTTCAGATTTGGATACAACCGGGTAGGACTAAGAAAAAAGGTTATGTGAAGGTGTAGCTTATCTTCAAAATTGAAGGGGCCAAATACTTTTTCAAAATCCAAGACCTAAAACCCAATTTTGACCATAGGGATGGGTTGTACTGTTTTGAAAAATGAACATTGAACAGCCGTTTTTCATGAGGGGGAAAAATCAAAAAATCAAAAATTTTCTGATCACTACCTATAGAAAAATTTTGAAATTTGAGTGAATCATTGTATTTTACTAGTTTAGAAGCAACTTCACTACTAGTCCGAATATCGTCGTTTCCACCCATTCTGGAGTCTCCAGAACGATTTTCGATTTCTCCAGAAGGCGTGGAAATCAATTTGGGGGCCAAATATGGATATACTGGTTAATCAGGTCTAGTATAAGCCACAACTCATTTTTCAACTGCCCACACTAATTCCAAAGCCTCCTTCTAGAAGAATATCAAAATCTGGAGAAATCTAAAATCATGCTGGAGGCTCCAGAACGGCTCAAAATAGTGAAATCCGGAATGGGGGGGGGGGAGGAGTGGAGAAGTGTTGGTGTCAGTATCAACAGGGATGGAAACAGAAATTTAAAAAAAATATCAGTTACTTTTTAGCGGTTATTTTTATTCAAAATAATTGATGACTGTTACAGTTAAGGGAGGGGTTATGGTTATGACCAAAAAAAATTCAGGTTAAAGTTAAAAAATTAAAAAAAAAGGTTATGGTTTTTTCATTCATCAAAAATTATTTGCACTTTAATGTCAAAAAAGTACGCCTGCGGCCTGGGCGTGTGTAAAAGTATGCATGGGAAAAATTGGAGAAAGCAAAAAAAACACTATTTCACAGCCAGAAAATATGCATTTTTTGAGTTTAAAATAAATTTTAGACAAATAGTATGAATGTCATCTAAAAAAATAACCATAACTGGTGTCACCGAAAACAAAAAAATATATCGGTTATGGTTGAAAAATTTTAAATCAATAATTTTGGTTATGGTTACAGTTTTTGCCTCATTTCAGCGGTTAAAATCAGTGTTGCAAGAGTGGTGGTTTCAGCACTACTCTCACTCCTTACTCACTCCAAAGGAAATGTCAACACTCTTACTCCACTCCTACTCCACTCCTTACTCCCATTGTTTTTCATTATTTTTCAGGAATTTTGACCCTACAGATATTGAGTGATTGATTATATCCATAAATTAAAGGTGTAAGATGGTAAAAGTATATCAATAATTGATAAAATAGTATCATTGATGATAACTAATGAGAAAAACAGTAAAATAAACAACTAAAAAAAATTGAAAATACTGAAAATACGTGAGTAACAGCAACATTTTGATGTAATTAGTCACAAAATTAGGGGGAAAAAGAGGAGTAAGGAGTTTTGATTTGACAACACTCCAACTCCACTCCTACTCCTTTCAAAAATGCTCACTCCTTGCACTCCTTACTCCTACTCTTACTCCACTCTTGCAACACTGGTTAAAATTCAAGACAGTCCAATATATTTGACAAATTCCCAGATTTTTCAAATATATTGGACAGTCTGGACGCGCTGATTACTCATCAAATAAATTGGAAGGTGATTTGAAAACCAATTAAATTTATTTGATGATTTTCAAGTCCCTTCTGAAAATCATCCAATATTTCCATCAAATGAGTCGCATTGCGTCGGCGCGGAACATTATCATTTGATAATTTTTTAACATTTGATGAGAAAATCAGTTGAAGTGTGGTTTGAGATTAGAATTGAAGGGCCCAGTTCCAAGTCGGCCTAAGTCCATTTTTATCATTTTTGAGTTAGCAGCGCCATCTGGTGGTACAGGTCGGTTAACACCTTTACCACCTTGTCCCAACACCTGGCGTTACTTTTTTCGCTCAGGAGTGCTGTTTTGCCGGCTCGAAAAAAAAACGATTATTTTTTTCATTTTTTTTTCTTCAGAATAGACGAAATTTGAAGGTGCTTTGAATGAAATTTTTTCAGAAATGTATTAAATTAATGATTCGTGAATTTTTTTTTGAAAAAAACGCATTTTTTCAGCTCTTTTTCGAGATTTTTAACGTCAGATAATTCCAAAGTGGCCTAAGTCCACTTTTTCTGACTCTTTGACGTGCTCTGGAGCTGAAAATACGCAAAATTAAAAAAATACCAATACGGTACTTTAAAGCAGAAAGATCAAGCTTCACAACCATATAATCACATCATTTATTATTGAAGCGGAAGGGCGAGAAAAACAGTTATTTGCGTTTTTCTCGAAATGGAAAAAATGGACTTAGGCCGACTTGGAACTGGGCCCTTCAATTATATCATTTTATGAGTAAAATTGTTTTCTGGAATAGCTTACGTACCTACCTTCTTTTTTTTTGAATGAGAAATAATTGAGAAGTAATACTGAAATAATTCAACTTTTGTTAGACAACTTTCCTCACACACTTCTTGATTCAGTTGATTTCCATAACCGCCGAGTGTTTAAATTACATTAGAAAGATCCCTAACATCATTAAAGTTTATTATTCATTGGGAAAAATAACAAAAAAATAGCAATTTGAATGGGAAATTAAGAAAATCACTCAAAATTGAAGACGTCATAGCAAAAAGGACATATGTGTGAAAGTTGTGTTTTGAGAAAAACCTGTTTGAAAGTTTGAGTGCTTGTGAAGTTTAGAAATGTGCATATTTGAACATGGTGACGATTTTATCTTATTTTCCCACTATCTAACTATATGAAATGCTATGCACCATCAGTCTGGAGGAAACTGTGTGTTAGCGGTAAGCGCTCAAACATTTCGAATTATATGTCCTTTTTGAAGCGAAAAATTGGCCAATTTTTTTTTTTGATTTAAAAATGTTTTTGAGCAAATTTTTGGATTTAAATTAGGTAAATAATGGTTGATAACACAAAATCGACCATGAGTAACCCATTATATCTGTAAAAAGATCGCTATGTTGAGTAAAAAAAAAAAACAACAAAAAAGACAAATTTTTTTGGACAATTTTTTTTTAATGATTTAAAAATGTTTTTGAGCAAATTTTTGGATTTAAACCAGGTAAATAATGGTTGACAACACAAAATCGACCATGAGTAACCCATTATCTCTGAAAAAGTAAATTTTTAATCGACTTCGCAGTTTTAAAATGGCAATATCTCGCTGGTTTTTCAACTTTGTGAAGTGGGGGTGGTCTCATATGATTGAGAAAGGTCTGAAAAATAACAATATGGATTCGTCTCAAAAAGGACATATGTGTCATATATACCCCTTTTTGTTATGACGTCTTCAATTGCAACAATATCACTTTCTTATCACGTAATCACAGCACACTGAGCAGACAATTGGAAGTCTTGTCATTCAGAAATTTGACTGTATGGACGCTCTGACAGGCGTTCAAATCATCAAATACAGATTTGATCAAAATATTTGACAAATCAGATTTGTCAAATATATTGGACCCTCTCAACACAGCTTTATGGTTACCATCCCTGGAATGTTGATATCAGTTTAAGGACTTCCTTATCTTTATTTGACAGTCCTTAGGTACGTATTATGTCACCATTCAGAGGTTTATACTATTTCACACAATTATTTATGTGTTCTTGAAAATATAGCAACTTTATAAAAATTAAGTACATATTGGGATATTTGTGGATGCAGGTGTCTGTTCTGGGTTTTGGAAGTTAATTGGATCGATGAGTCTTGATTTTGCATCGTTAGAAGACATTTATAAGTAGATTTTGTAATGTATTCTTTGATGGTTTCTATTTCAAGCTCACAGCTTTGAGTTTCTTAGGAACCAAGGACTCTTAGTGATGATATGTAGTACCTGCTTTGTTTTGGAATGTTTCTAATTTTTTGATGTTTGTATTTGAGGTACCAATCCAAACAACGCAAGAGAATAAGTAGTAATTATTGAACGCAATAGTGTTAAGTAAAGTATTCTTCCACTGAGAATGCTCAAACTGGACTTACAGTTGATGAGTGGATATAGAAAACAAAGTTTGTTGCAGGCTGGAGTCAATTTTCCACCAATATGCTGGGTGAAGTTCAATTTGGTACCCAAAAGGGCTCCTAAATATCTTACAGCGCCTTCTTTCCAATTAAGAGTGATGTTGGTATTCTGTACAGATAGGGTTCGGTGTGTTTGAATTTTCTTGAGGCAGATTATTTTAGCTTTACTTTTATCAGTATTTAGCTTCAGCTTCCATTTTTTATACTAATGATAACATTTGATTATTGATGATTGAAGATCATCTATTGCTGAGTCCAGGGAAGAATGGCAAGTGAGTATGCAAACATCATCCGCAAACGTGACAAGTATTGTATTTTCATCATTTTTGCCAAATATGTACCTACATTTTTTTCTAAAAATGCTTGTAATCAGCTAAATTTGTGAATTTTGAATTTTCAAAAATTCATTAAAAATCGTAAAAATGAGTACGAGCAGGGGGTTATCTGCTCTTTCCTTAAATCTTTCTTCAGCTCAAATCGGAGGCGGACACCTCGTGAGGTTCCTTTTTTAGCACAAAAAATGCTGAAACAAAACGTGGCTTAGGTAGTTGGTCTTTATTATGAATTAAAAACTAAAAACGAGCTGTTATAGAATTGTTCAAAAGTGATGGGTTAAAAGTTCGCTATAAATCCAAAATATTTCAACAAAAATATTTTTTGAGCACGTCTTGAAGAATTTTAGACCCAAGATTGGGTCATGATTTTCACGATTTTTGAAATGGGCTTCATGCTATACTTATCAAAATGGGTTCAAATTTCGGCAGAAAATCCAAAAATTCGTTAAAAATAACGATCCCAGAACATATTGTTGATCCACTCTGTGTGTCGTTTCATTTTTTGAATTCGATAAACGAATTAATGAATCTATATTCGGACGGAAAAAATGAAAAATCAAGTTGATTTTACTTTATCAAGAAAGGGTGAAAACGTAGAAATTTGAAAAATTTCATTACGACGAATAAATAAAAGCACATATGTATCTATAATAGGTATTACTTCTTGTAAAATGATTACCTACATAGATATTTAATTTGAGAAATGATATCGAATACCTAAGATGAGATAAATAAATGCCCATCATTCCCAATTCTTCAGAGAGTTGTCTGAGGTCATTTTTTTAATACTTACATAGCACACGAATGTCTCAACTCCGACGTGAAAAGTCATTTTTTATTTTTTTGAATATTTAACAACTACATTTGATAAAAATTAACATGTATCATAAATTAATAATTGTCGTTCTGTGCATCAATTTCTTTCGCGTTAATCGAAGCACGCAGTTGTCATCGTCGTCGGAACGGTCAGAACTTGAAGAATTGCGCGAAAGATGTGAAATTCTAAAAAACCTCACACTAGCGCGTCAGGACCTCGCCTTAGTACGTCAAGACCTTTATGTTATGAAGTGTGCGGGAAATTATCGTAATGTAATTCGATTACTAGAAGAAAAATTCATGACTTCAAGTTATATCATCAGCCATCCAGAAGTACTCCATATTCGTGACACACTTGTTGACGCAGAATTTAACAGAATTTACGTTCAAAATACTACCAAATTTCCAGAGTTACGAGAAAGATACATAAATATGTCATCATACGGAAAAAAGATGATCTACAGGAGATTCAATGATTCAGAGTCGCCACTATATCATAAAGAACTACACTACAAATGGCAATTATTCCTGAATTGGTTGTTAACAACCAAATACTGGTGGAACGATAGTGGCGTTTGCCGAATGTTAGATAGTTTCCATCTAGAATTGCAATTACTTCTTTTCCATCGACAGTTCACTATCGATTTATTTGTCAGATGCATCCTAATTCACTGGGATAAGACAGACAGGAACGTTAAACAATGGGCATCGTACGACTATTCCGAAGATTACAAGAAGTTGAAAGAAGTTGAGAGCTTGTACAAGGAATTAATGATGATCGACGAAAGGTCGGTCATTGAAAATGGTTTGACCCAGGTACAGCTAGAGAATAACTTCTTCACAGCCAACTACTGTGCTGAAATGTTCAGAAACGCGTTTCTTTAAAGTAATCCGTTTTCTATATTTTGGAAAAAAAATCTAAAATTTTTTTCAAAATAGGAAGGCAACATTGATATATTTAAGGAATATCATAATGAGTTCATTATTGATATTCCT
This sequence comes from Planococcus citri, assembly GCF_950023065.1. Classification (NCBI taxonomy): domain Eukaryota; kingdom Metazoa; phylum Arthropoda; class Insecta; order Hemiptera; family Pseudococcidae; genus Planococcus; species Planococcus citri. The sequence goes on along the minus strand of NC_088679.1, from coordinate 11,218,651 downwards.
TAAATATATAACGTTGCTCTCCCATTTTGGAAAAAATTTCAGATTAGTTTTTTCTGAACTAGTGAACGGATTCGAAGAATTCAAATTATTGCCGTACATTGCTTTATACTTCCTGGTTTATAATTTTTTAATTTTTTTAAACCATTAAAATTCTCAATCTGAATCGAATTTATTGATTGAGGATTTAATCGTTTTCAATATATCAATGTTCGAGTCAGTTAATCAAGAAGCTCTTCATATCATTAGAATTTATTGAGAGAGTGTCGGCTCTAGAATGGTTCAAAACTTGTAATTGTTGATATGAGAGAGTTCAATTGAAGGAATTATTCACACTGGTTTTTTAAAAAATGGATATTGCGTGAAAAAGTACAAAAATTGCTTTTGAAACAATTTTTCAAATTTTTCAAATTTTCAAAAAGTCGCCAAAAATCCAAAAATGAACTTCAACGTCTGAAATTTTGGGTTACGGAAGGTTTTAGGGTATATGTTCTCTCGATCCAGCGGAGGGCCAGTTTAAAGAGGTTCCGTTGTTAAAAATTTGTTCTCACAAAAAAATGACCAAAATAATTTTTTTCTCGAAAAAGTCACATTTTACTCATCCCTGTACCTCTCTCTTCGCCAAGAAATCCGTAACACACCCTAAAATACCACATATATAAACTCGATCACAGACTAAACCCATATGGAAGCTTCTGTATAACATCTATCATCTGAAGCGATGCAACACCACCACCTTGGCCACGTCCGTTCAATCCATCGTGACGGGCAGACGAGTCAAGAGCGACGCGACATCGACAATATCTTTACGACATCGCGGCCCAAGTTACCAAAACAAAATCACTCGAGTGAAAAGTTAATTTAAAGAATAACTCCTTTTCCTGGTTCAGTGGGTTTTTTATCCGCTTCGACTGTTGTATCTACGCACTTCAAGAGCAACTACGCCATACACTGTACGTAAATCTATCAAAATACACTCGAGATTATAACATTAAAACGTATATACAGCCTACCGAATACAACCTTTACGTAATTTACGTGTCCTTTTCAGTCGTCTGTAAAAGAAACCAGTTCTATACCGAATCCTTTTTAGATGTAAAATACCTACATTTTAACCATTTCAGATGACAGTCGGTCTCATCTACTCGAGGAGGGAAAAAAACACACAAAAAGGGATTTATGTGAAGTCGAATAAAGTATTCTTAATTTCTCAGCGCGTACTACGCAGTTTAATCCTAGAAAATATACGAAAAAGATTGTAGGTATTATGAGGGGTGGTATAATTTTGAGTTTTTTTTCTTTTTTAAAAAAATATACGAGTATCTTGTATAGCGATTGTACGTACAATGGAGTGAGAGAGACAGAGAACTGGGTCCGAAGCAGCGGTCAAATAAGTGCTTGATACGATCCGATATGTACGAGTACGTCTTTGTGGTAAAAAAAATACGAGTAAATACGAGAAAGGTCAGCACGTTCTTTTTATTTGGCCCTATTCAATACAATACACGCGTTAATGACCGGTTTGTGTGAAATATTTTCAATAATGGACCTTTTTTTTTCGTTTGACTGACCGACCGAGTATCTATACGATGTTGTATTTTTTTGAGTGAAAATACCATCGCGTGAATTTTACAATTGGCTTAAAACTGGCAGATTTACTACCTACTCGTATTTGTAGTTGAAGAAAAGGTTTCGATGAATTAAATGGAAGGGTTGTTTCGTAATAATAATGGAAATAAAAATGTTTGTTGATATTCGAGAGCACCCTGGATTAGAAAAGAGAAATGGAATGTTTGCAACAAAAACCCAATCATCATCATTGAATGAACGAGGCAATTCCATGATCCTTTGAGAAAAAGAATCACGAGAAATTCATTGAACGAAGAAGAATCGTGGGATCGAAAGGTCGAGGGGAAATCACCCAACCCAAAAATAGACCAAATTCGACAAAAAAATAATAAAATGAGTATCTGACCCTCTTTACATCCCCTCTCCCAATATTTAAATCAACTTTTAAAAACTCAAAAATCACTTCAACTTTACACAAATAGAAAAAAAATTCACTTTTATTACTTCTCATGATGAGCTAGATGAGCTATTAGGTAAGGTAAGTACATTATGTATAGGACTCGTATCGTATTTTATTCCTCTATTTATACCTCAAACACGAGATCTTTTTTTACACCACAACAATATTTTAAACCATAAAAATTGAGTAAATGTGGCAACCAGGCACACTACATCTCGTCCAAGTGATCGACATACTTGATTTCATCCAACAACCTACACTAATACGAGTACATTGATATCGCGTATCCATCGATGATCGATCAAGCGTTAAGTATATTTTTTAAAAATCGACCCATAAGAATATATTTTTTTTACCTTTTTACAAATAGGTACTTGGACATATTTCATACGATTTTTAAATAGGTATTTTTGCAATCAACTGAATTCAACTTGGAGTGTTTTTTTTTCTTCTTCACTACTCTGCGTCAAAATTCTCTTTCATTCAGACAGCTACGATAATTTGTATAGTATTTTGTCGTGTAATATCGCAAGGATGAATCATCGTCACATAAGTACAAATTGTTCCTCTCTTCTCCTCTATGCTCCTCCGAGTTGAACAGCGAGTATTTGGATTGTTCCTTTTGGATCGTTATTTTCCTCATGTCAGATCCAAAAATAACAATCTATTTGGTAATTTAATAGATTCAAATATCGTCTTTCCAAGTCATATTCTAACTACTTTCCTATAATTTTCGATTTTTGGCGAATTTTCGAAAATCAAAGAGATTCAAAATATCAGTAAATTGACCTAGAAGGTTGAAATTTGATAAATATCCTGTTTTCAACCCGCCCTTCACCCCTCCCCTTCCCGCTCTAAATCAATTGGGAACGATTTCAAACCGCTTTGAGCAATTCTGGAGCCTCCCAGCAGATTTTTGAAAGTTGAAATTTGCACAAAATTTTACTCAGTGGAGTTGGAAAGCAAAAATTCATTTTATATCGTGATTGTAAACAAGCTGAGTCGATTGAAGACGGTTCCTCAAACCGCTCTGGAGCCTCCAGCTGTATTTTACAAAATTCCAAGTTTTGAAAAAGTTCCATAAAATCAGTCTAAATCAACTTTTTAGCACATTAGGTGGATTGCAAAAAAAAAAAGTCGGCGAATTTTGATCAAATTCAGCAAAAGGGTTCATTTTGAGTTTAAAATTACCCACAAAAATTTTCAGCTCCGGAGATGCCTCAAGAGGGCGGATTTGAGACCTCAAAGATGAGGAATTTTTGAGAAAAAAATTCTGGGTTTTTCGCTTCTGTCGTTGCACAACCTGTTATGGGAAAAATGGCCCAGTCTCAAATCAAGGTATTTGAGATTTCGCGTCGATCTATTTCGTATTTTAAAAATATTTTATCTGTAATTATGCCAAAATTTTGAAAGATATCATCACTTCTGAAAATTGGGAAATATTTTGAAACGCAGTAGTGCCAATTTTTCAACAATTTTCGCCAATTTCAAGCACATTAAAAAAATTTAATTCTCATAAGTTTTTGGCCATTTTTTGAAATTTTTTGAAATTTGTAAAAATAATTAAAAAATTGGCACCACTGCGTTCCAAAATAATTCCCTATTTTCAGGAATGATATTTTTCAAAATTTTTGCATAATTAATGCAAAATATTTGCCAAATAAAAATGTTCAAAATACATTATTACGAATTTATCCAAAAATAAGCAATTTGCAATAAATTATTGTTCAACTGCTCAGTAGAACCTTAAGGGTGGTTTTGGATTTTGGCAGCAGTTGCAGGCAATGGCATAGATCGACTCGGAATCTCAAATACTTCAATTTGAGACTGGGTCATTTTTCCTTTTTTCTCAAAACAGGTTGTGTAGGTAGTGACAGAAGCAAAAAAACGACAATTTTTTCAAAAATTCTCCTTCTTTAAGAGCCCAAATTTCCCTTCCAGAGTCACCTTCGAAGTTAAAAATTTTTCAGTAGGTATTTTTCAATTCAAAACTAAGGTTTGTGCTGAATTTGGTCAAAACCCATCAATTTTTTTTGAAGGGGGGATCCACCCTATTGTATCGAATGCAAATTTAAATAAAAATTACAATTTAGGAAGTTTCCAATGGATAAAGCTTATTGATAGGACACTGATCCAATTTTACCATCCGTGTACTTCTACTGATTCGACGCTGAATATTTCTCCATCATCTGAGTTTCCAAAAATCAGCCTGAGGCTTAAAAACGGTTTAAAACCACATTCAATTGACTCAACAGGTTGAAATTACAGTCCAAAGTAAATTTTAGTTTTCCAACGTCACTATAGGTAAAGTTTGAAGAAAATTCAACTTTCAATAATTTTCTAGAGGCTTCAGAGGTGCTCAAAATAGCTCAAAAACATTTCAAATCAATTCGGTGGGTCAAAGAAGGGGTAAGCTGACGTACCAAATTTCAACTTTCCAAGTCAATTTTGTAAAATTTTGATTTTTTTCACATTTTTGGCCCTTTGATCTTTAAAAATTCGCCAAAAATCCAAAAATGTACTTCCGCTTCTGCAATTTTGGATTGTGTTATTTTCTAGTATGTTCTTTCAATTTTTCTTCATTTCAAAAAAATTGCAGCCAGTTGTGATACCTCCCTTCATCCCTTGCGAGAATAATCTATGCAAAAAAATATGGTTCAAAATTCATCACACGAAAACCAAATCCAAACCCTAAAAAATACCCTCAACCTTCGTATCTTCTGTCCACATCAACAATACACGCAACCATCATGCCAATCTTACGAAACACTCCTAACACAATCGTATTTTTTCCCACAGACTCACCGTGTACTGTACACATTTACGACTCATAATGGCAAAAAAAGTGCACCTTGCGTAGGTACCCGCGTATTATTCGTCTAAATTATCATCCTGGTAATTTGCTCGCCGGTTTATTTACCTAAATAGTCGTTTTAGCGAGCGGTTTTCTTAATACGCCGTTAAAATGTTGACGTTTTAAAAAAAATTTTTACATGTAATTTCGACAAGAGTGCGAGAGAAGTAGGTACAATAAAAAAAAAACCACCTATATATATATATTCTTGTTATTGTTGCTGAAGTTGGCGGCCACTCCGAATATTATAATTTTATTGAAGTCGAGCCTCTCAGAGTCCGTAAATAATACCGTGCTTTTTACATATGTGTACTGTACACTCTTACACATTTGCATATAAAGAAAATGGAAAATAAAAAAAAATGTACCTAGAAAGAGAGGAAAAAAATACAATTACAAACACCGTTAGTATAATATACTTATTAACCGGTTTTTTTTCTCTCGATATAGGTATCTTGTGTCGTATTTATATGTATGTGTGTGACCTTGCTCAAAAGCTATTAAATTTTTTTGTGCTTTTAGTCACCATAAAAAAGATTACACAGTTGCAATGTGCGATAAAGTACCTGCTCGGAGGAAGAAGTATTATACGGTATCGTATCGTATCACGTCATAATCATAATTCTTTTCCTACCTGTTTAACCTCGCATACCTTTAAAAACCTCCCTGAGAGATCCCAACCTACCCAATTTTCAATAAAGAGAAAATTCACACATCATTTCTGGTATCCCAAACTATTTCCAGGAAACCTTCTCTATAATCACTCGATGGATGTGGTCATGCTAAAGTGTGGAGTGGTTTTCCAAAATATACCTAAACAGTTGGGTTCGTCAGAATCATCAATGATAATTATAAAATGCTCAGAAGTAATTAGCAACAGCAGCATCACCGAAAACAAATCGTAAAAAGCAGTAGAAGATATACGAACTCTATAGTCGGACAATAAATTTATCTCATCGCTAGATCATTACGTTGATGAGACGTTCGTTATACACACACACATCATACTTAAGAAGAGACCACTGAACGTGAACATTGAACACTGCCCAGAGATGTCTGAAAACATAAATTTTCAAGCTCGTCTACGCTCAAGTGGGTAATTTACTCGGGCTAAGTTGAAGATTTATCTATACCAACGATGAGATGACTAGTCGTAAAGCCTTCCTATACTATACCTATAAATAGTTAATGGCTCGGGTTAAATTTCACTTTTAATTTTTATCGTATAGCACGTTTCTTTTCGTTTGGCTTTGGTTTGGCGATTTTCAAAGTTGCGGTTTTTGCAATTTGCTCGATGATGAGCTTATAGTAGGTAGAATTATTGCAGAAACCACTTTCGTTGGATCGCGAGTCATGAATGTGGCCATAAGAGGAGGGGGAGGGGAATATGTGAATTAAATTTTGGCAACACGGATCAAAGATGGATGATTTGTATAATGAATCATATTGCACATCTAGGTAGGTTAACTCGAAGAGAAATTTGGCTTCGGGATAAACTAGTTCGCTTCTGTAGTTGCAAAAAGAGATGATCGGTTCGATTCAACAGTTCACAAATACGAGTACGAGTATTTTCCGGTACATCGACCCGCAGCTCAGCAGCCAAAAAAACTCGTATGTTTTTTAACAATTCCGCATTTTACTTTCATTATT